>NC_080672.1:27005405-27305405 GCF_030247195.1 Topomyia yanbarensis
TATACCACGACCGCACTAGCAATGGACCATCACACAGTGGCGGATTTGCCTAAAAACCTGGCCAAAAGCCGAAAATTGCATGGTAGTACTTTGAGTTCTAGTGCATATGTTGTCCTTCAGATGGTGCTGCCGCATGCTATTTTAAGTGAAACGCTCCGAAATGTTCATATTTGAGGTCCAAACAGTTTAATCCATCGCGTTTCGCTCATATTTTTTATTGAGCGCTCAAAATATCAGTATTATTCAAGTGCAGCTGGATTTTGATAAAAGAGCCGGTTTCGAATGTGGAATAATGGAAAGTTATGCTGACGGTATGTACTTTATTTATATGTATTGATGTCAAAAGATATTATTTTGTTTGTTTATCGAAAATGACAATAACTTTCACGCTTTTGTAGCAGACGGTTCCAACACACATTTTTGTTAAATTATTGAAATACTTTTTTTGTCCACGTATGTCCACTATGTTTCAAGGCAATTTATGTTCCTTGAACGATTCTCCACTTGGAACATTATACAATTCTTGCCCGAATTTGCCCGTTTTTGAGTAATTATTGTTTAAGTGGAGACGGAGACGGATTATAAGATTTTCAGTTTAAAATTTAGACTCGTACTTTTAATTACTGCTGCACCTTTAGTGGTCCTAGCGAGTCGCACAATACTGCATTTTCATCAGGAAGAATTGTGTATTTAGTGGTGAAAATTTCATAAAGATTCATGAACATATTCAAAAGTTATCAAAAGTGGAATGTAAAGGACGTAAATAATTCTGGTCGTTGATATTGAAAACCAATGAGGTCTACAGAAGTAATCGTCAAAGGATCCAAATTTCAAAAATCGATTTTGAATACCATACTTAAACGTTTCCAGGAAACTATGACGTTGGATCATGTAAAGCAAAACAAATCTGGAGGTGGAATATATGACAGGACACTACGTGCGAAAATCAGTAGAATAGTGCAAAAGAATATTGGAATCTCCGGCTGTGATTTGGCCAAAAAGCTCACTTTGGCGTATACTCCAGCTTCGCGAATTTGTTTGCGAATGGTTTGTCAGTCGTAGTATGTCAGCAAGCATTACAACAAAACGTGGTTGCTGTGAATTTCACTTGTTTTCGTATTTTTATCATATTCATTTTTTAGTTACTGCAATTTGCATGCAAACTTGTTGTCAATTTTCACTCCATGCATTTCGTCGCAGAATCGGCTTATTTTCTATAATTTTGAAAAATACTATTATTAGTTTTTTGAAAAATATGTGCATCGGGCAGCAATTGAATAATAATTGTACAGAGAGTTTAAAAGTTTTGTAACTATGTTGTATAATATTTCAAAATACATAGTTTGAAATGACTTATACCATCAATTCTCACAATAGCTACATCATAAAGACACCAAAACGTCTTTATGCATGCAAATCCACAAATTTTATCATTTAAAAGCCGTGTGGTGTCCGGCGGGCTGAAATCTTTTTGCACTATTTCAACCAAGAATAGAACCTCTGGGAACTGCTCCCATGTCGTAAGAGGCGACTAACAACATGCTAGGAGTTCCTAGGCCGACGTTTTGCTCCGTACCGAAGACTTAATCTGGACGGACCTTAAGGTTTTCCATATTACCCTCTTTCCAGTCTGTATTTAGTGAATCACTGACATATACTGCTCCTTTTCTGATTCGCCTTTCTTGATTGTGTACCAACGTTTTAAGTTTCTTCTGGCGGTTGTATATTAGCCGTAAATGACGAAATCTAATTCTACACTAAGTAACAGAATATATTAATATACCGGCACTTCCACGCCAAGGTTTAACTTCCAAAGCTTTGGTTTAAAAACCGTTTTTAAAAAATGGAAACTTTCATGTAGGAAATTTATTGAATTGGCCTAAGATGGAGCTGTCGAATTTCACAAAAAGCTTTTTATGTTGCAAGTGATCTGTAGTTGTGTTAAATTAGGTATTTTTCTATTATATTTGGAACCGTCTACCGACAAATCTACATTTACGAATACCTCCAAAAGTGACTCCTTGAGGTCTCATGAAGGCCTGACACTAGCTTTATGATACTTTTGCTTTTCTAAACAGTAATAAAAATCTCAACATTCAAGAACTTCACTTTGTCAGAAAATGTAGGGCCATCGGAAGCTAAAACTTCGTAAAATCGCACTCCTGGTCCTTTTTTCAGTGCAGTACTCTACGTCACTCGTTCAAATTTGCACCGCTCTTATGGTAGTCGGTATTTGCTAGTATTACTGTTCTCCCATCCATTCTGGTAGTCAAACGGTGGGATAGCAAAATTCTTACAAGTTTCCTATCTCATGCCTCCACGCGAGTCTAAGTCTATTGATGACATTTGGTCCTTAGACCGCAGAATGAGAGGGTGCGAACAGAATGAGAGGGTGCGAACAGATCTAGTCGAGAAAACATTGCCGTAAAAATGAATAGTTGATCGGAAATTAGCCCCAATACGACTAATCTGACTAGTATCTATGAAGACGGGTCAATACGTATTGAAAATTCGCCGCGTCTGTTTTTATGAACCTAATTTAAAGCTCCGTTATTGCTAACAAGCCCGTGCATCAGGTTAACAATCCTTTATATTTCCCTTCAGTGTTCGGTATTATCGCTCGTATACTTGTATTCCACAAACTATCCGATATGGAAAATAAGAAATACTTTCCTTGATTTATAACATCTCTCGCTATTTTTGCCTGTATAATGTGTTATCACTCGGTAGTTTTCAAGCCAATAAATATATCGTAGAGAAGAAGTAGCGAATTCTGTCCAAATACTGTTGCAATAAATAGTGATCCGGCCCATTACGCGGATAAGATTAGCTTTCTAGGCAATACTCCCACGGTCGGCCGTGTGGAGTTCAAATTGCTTTTGTTTAGGGAACATAGTATACTCTCGGTAGCCAGCTGCCCAGAGTTTAAAAATAACCAAAAACTAAACAAGATCATCTCTTTTTCGAGTGATCGTGCACTCGAAGACTAACTAAACAACTACCTAATAAAACATGCTTTACAGGTCGCATCGTTTGCTTGGAGCGAATCCTAGACCTGATACCCTTCCAAACCACCAACTCCGCGACACCTATGGAAGAGTCTGATGAATCGTCGTCCTTCCGTTAAGTAGGTGGAGCATCAACACTTCCCGTCTACCTTATCCTTTATCCTTCCCCGTGAACGATGGAGATGGGGGCGGCCGGCAATGATGGCTATCATGCTGTTGAGGTTTTAATATGGGTCGGATTGGTATGAATTCCTACTTACCACTTCCTAAGCAACTCTTATTAGATAATCAGCAGTCAAACATGATGAAGTCAGTGTGCAATCCGCCAAAATCATCGTCACAACGCAACGCAACGCAACGCAACGCAAATCCACAAATTTTATCATTTAACTACACATCATGTAAAACTCGATACATTATAAATGTTATTGGCATACACTGGAACCATTAAATCTTCATTCGTGAAAATTAACTTTTATTCAGATTAAAATTTCGGCCATTTTGTATCCGCCATTTTGAATTTTGAAAATCTGATATCAAAATCGTAATCTGCGCCCCAAAAAACCATGGTATGTACCTTTGCAGGTCAATCAAAACCATTTTAGACTTTTGGCCAGGTATTTTGAAAAATCCGCCACTGTGCATCACCCCTCACCTACTGCTGGAAAAGTCGTCCATGGCCCAACACAACCACCAGACAACGAGAACTCCGATCAAGGCACATCGTGGGCCCCCCACCACACTCCCCCGGCATGGAGCCCAAACAACCTTCCATCAGAACCTCACAAACACCACCAACAAGAACCGATGGAATCCCCAGCGGACACGGGGAACGGGTTTAATGCCATGAAAAGGTTTTTACCTGAGGCGCGTGTCTCAAGCCAAGAGCGTCCCATGGCGGCCAGGACGCCCATTCGAACTAGAAACTAGCCAGTAGAAATTTTTCGATGAGCGGATCGAAAAACCTGTTTTACACAATATATTGTAGACACTTATAACCTTCAAAAAATACAAGAAAAAAAAATTTTTTTTTAAATTTTGAATGAGAGCTTCCCCTTAACAAAATAACAAAACATTCCGCTGGAAAGGTGATTTATTCTTCTTTTCAGAATACTCAAAAAATTGAAAATCGTGTGAAAAATGACCACGTAGCCTGTATTTTAGTACAGAGTCTCTAAAAGGATTTTTTTATTATAAAAATTTTAACCTTAATGTCATTCGCCTCTTTCAGGGTTAGCAAAATCTCTTTTAGAAAAATTCCTAACCCTATGTGCGGGGTTGTCCGCCCCGATTTTAAAGGATCACTTGAAAAGTATATTCATTTTATTATAACTTTGTGTGTTATTATTTCTACCATACAATGGCACACAAGTTCTGAAAATACGTCCACCTGCGCTCACCAGCGTTGTATGTATTATCTAATACACGAGTCAAAAGATGTTTACAAATTCCTTCGTAATCTGTTTAGCAGTTATATACCACTTGCATTAGATTTTCGCCGATCGGAAGCTTTGAACTCCAGTTCAAAATATTTAGACGATCCAACTCTCAAATATGTGCCATACAAATGACGTTGGTAAATAGCTCCCACCACCGGAGTTAAAATAGTTGAGCCTCGCCTTGGTGAAGGAAATTCAAAGTCGGCTCAATCAGTGAGCAATCAATTTGATTAATTATTTCTTAATGCCAATCAAATCAGTGCCATCCATACCCCAGATGGATGTGTAAAGAATTGATATGTATTCCTTGCATAGTAAATGTTTCGAATACCGAGCGATCCTTAAACTATATAGAACAAAATTTGAACACTGCTTTTATCATTGTTTTTTTGTTCCAAATATTTAGCGGCTAAAACACATTCAATAGATCAACTTCTTCTATTGACCAAAGAGGTAACTAATTATTAACACCTCTGGTCAAGTTGGCCGTGATCGCTCGAAAATTCTGGTATCTCAGACGCTGAAACAGACGCGTCGGCACGTTCCGCATGCTTAGATCTGTTCGCCTGCTTAGTCTATCAGTTTACGCACATATACTATTCCAGAAACAATGTTCGAAATAATCGTTTAAGTTTCCCGTAGGCGGAAGTGGTTTTAGCATCAGTTGGTGACTATGAGCATCAATTTTTAAACAACCGAGACAATGGGATTACTTTTTTCGAGTTCTGTCCAATGCGTAACTGGTTTTCAAACGCAGCACAATCCCAGCACTTAAATTGTATTCCCGTCTTCTTCGTG
Source organism: Topomyia yanbarensis (assembly GCF_030247195.1). Taxonomy (NCBI): domain Eukaryota; kingdom Metazoa; phylum Arthropoda; class Insecta; order Diptera; family Culicidae; genus Topomyia; species Topomyia yanbarensis. Next base: position 27,010,651 of record NC_080672.1, read on the forward strand.
GCTTCCATCCGTCTAGACGCTGCTGCTCAGAGAAACGTAACGTTTGTAAACACCGCTTTGGTGAACCGGAAACAGGTTTGCATCGTGCGAAGAAGACGGGTGAAAAAATCTATAAATATCCACCATCAGTTGTAACGCAAATCGTTAGTTCTCGTGGTTTATGTAATTATTCTGCATAAATAAGTTTAGTATTGTACGAAAATGCGCGACCGTAGTCGCAGACTGGATTGATCAGAAAAACTGCTCAATCCCCAGCATTGCGCCAAAAGAACCACGTTCCTGCTCAAATTATGCTAATTGATACTAAATCACAATCGTTTAAGAACGATAACGTTTTGTTGAATCTGAACTAAAGCTGGAGAAAGAATTCCGCGTTTAGTCACGTAAGCATTCATATTTTCAATAAAAAAAATTCGAAAGCTATTCATTTAAATTTCCTCTGTTAAACGTGCTACCAAAATCGCTTCATAATCAACCATAATTGGGGTAATTTCCTCTCAATGATCATCATTCATCATAGGTTTGTTATTTTTATTATCTACTATAAAACACGTTTGTCGGCTGATCGGTTGCGACAAACTCAATGACTTGAGAAAACCAACAACTTAGTAATAAATAGATCAGATCGACACTCCAAGCGTAACGCTACCGCCACATAATGTTGAATCTGAATTCATTAGTAACACATAGACGAGCAATAAAAGTGTAATGAATCAGTTCAAATGCTACCTGCGATCAAATCATACTTGTTGACAGCTGTTAGGAAAAAGTAATTGACTCAGATGGATGTTATGTAAAATAAAGATTGATTGAATTAAAGACATGCTGCTGTCCATTTTAAATACCACCAATACACACGCAGAATTTTATTTATGCATCGATAGCATACTTTTCTATCTGCCTCTCGTTCTTCTGCTGTAAATTTTATGCATTGCACATATTCGGTCTATCCACTCATTGAATGCTTACTAGAAGTATATGCGTGAAAATTCATAAAAATCACAGCAGAAGAAAAGAGACATGAATAGAAAGTATGCTAACTATGCATATTTTTTTGCTTCTCAGTGCAGATTATATTGTTTTCCACGTAATGATATTATGTAAAGAAATGCCCCGTGTAAGGGCACCACATGATTGAAACAAATCGAAAAGTAACGCGTGTAACGTCATTCGCATCATACAAAAAGATACCTCAACCAATAACGCGCTGTTTGCTGTGATCGTATGTATGAACCGCGCCAAATTGTATGCTATGTGTGATCGTAAGATCCGGAAGAAAATAAACGGGTCGCTGTCCGCGTACTCGAATCAAAAATTGGTTGCTACCTCGCCACTCTCTATAGGGGCACTTGCGCGTGCACTAAAAGTGTTACTACTAAGTAACGACATTACTAGAATTGTATTAAAATTCCGGTATTACCAATGTGGTATTTATAGTAGGGTGGGGAATTGTTATATGGAGAAACATAATTATAATCACATCAACCGAACACAGCACTTTTTTAGTTCCATTTGGGGTCCCAAATAACTGCGCAAAATTTGGGGTCGTATGGATTTGACCCGGCGGCGTAACGCATTGCGTTTGAAATTTGTATGGAGATTAGTATGGCAAAACCAACTTTTTTGCAGTTTGAATTCTACAGACTACAATTCTTCCTGCAGTATGTTAACAATTAAATATAAGTGTCCTCCAGGATTTGCTGAACAACTTTGCTGAAAGATGTATGGTGTTAGAATGTCTCTAAAACATAGTTATAGTTGTTTAAAATTTGATAGATCGAAATAAACGCCAAATTTTTTTTTGCCGGCACTGCACTGCCGTTCTACGCATAATTGTCCCATGTATATAGGGAATCCCATAGAACATGGGACAAATATGCTTATAACGGCAGTGCAGGTGTACCAATGATATTTCATATAGCGTATCAAAATAACATGTACTTTAGATTTACCACATTGGTATGTTTGGATTAATTATTCAAAAGCCTCGGCTCAATCTCCTGGGCGTATGTAGTTGAAGAATAGAGCATAGTGAAGGGGGGGGGGGGGCGGTTCAACATAAAGAAATTCGAACTAAAATAACTGAAATATTGTCGATTCGAAATGCGTATTATGGTCGTGAAATCAACTTCCTACATTCCTGTCTTGTTGTTAACGGATTGATTATTGTTTCAGATATGCTAAATTTTGTGGTAGACAATTCATTCGCTGATAGTCTACTAGGTGTTGGTGGTAAAAAACAGTTTGTGAATTAAATGAAGATCATGAGGCCGCTGAATTTATTTTAGTTAGCGTGGGTGTTTTTTACTTCAATGTTGCAAGGTTTTCCGTTGTGTGCAGGTTATTTACAGCACTGACTCGTGGAAAACTGATTGTCATAAGTACACAATGTGGTCTGAGTGCAGATAAAGCCAGGTCGCAGGGTCACGGAGGAAGGATTAGGATGCTTCGGCCGTATTTTCACCACTCGGGTACCGTTGCTAATGCCTGGGAAGAAGTTCCTCCATCCTTTCTAATCAAATGCACTTCTCCATATTGCAAATTTTGCTATCGTGTGTATGCGGAGACAGACCATGTAGTTGCGGTGTTCTGAACCTTAACATTGTCACACTCAACATAGTGACTTATGTTGTTATGGAAAACAGATTGTTCGGCTAAGCTGTAACTCCTGATTCCTATCAGTACAGCACTGCCCATGATCGCAACTTAGTCCCATAAAGATAGGGACTTTCATAGAAAATGGAGAAAAATATACGATCATTGGCAGCATATTATGTAACTGGTGACACTGAATTGAATAAAAATCTCAAACTGATCACTTAAGGCACATTTTATTTTCAGCAAGCGCTCTACTTCACATATGGGTGGTCTAATTTTGCAATCCCGAAACTCCGCAAAGAAATCTCATTATCATCTCGATCGATATAATTCTCACTGTCTGAACAAGAATAGCGGCCCTTGAATCCTACAGCACAGAAAGAAGAATGATGAATTTGGATTTCTAAAGCAGCGGGTTAACTGTAGTTATACTTCTCCTGTTTGCTTTTTGTGACCGACCTTTTCGCTGGATGGAAGCAGACGGTTTGGAGGGTTCGCACAGTGGGACGAGCCCGGACTTAAGTCCATATATGAAGGTTATGCGATATTCTCACTAGTATTTTTCTCGTATCAGCTGAGCCATCAGCCATCATTTTCGCGAGATTTTAGGTGATTTGAATGCAAAATTATTTTTGACAGCTGTTTGAAGGGCATAACTCAAGTGTTTTTGCATTATTTGACCATAGGAACTATATACGGTTATTCTCATTTTTCAAAGAAACGGTTGATTTTATGAATTGCATTACTTCACCAAAATTATCCGTGTGATAAAATTACATCGTAAAATCGCCAAAAATAAGTCACTAGTTGGTTTAGTTAGTGTTTAGATAACTGTTTGTCATGATTTTTTATTGAATTCTAACTTCTAAAGCGATAACAAAAACGACGCCCGTGAACGCCCGCGATGACACTATACTCATTCGAAAGCTTTTCATTTCCTCTTTAAAATGAGCCTATGATAGTTTTGCGAAAACTTGCGATAAGGAGTCAAAATTTGAAAAAAACTGTGAATGGAGACGCATGGTTATTACTGATATTTAATTTGAATATTCACTTTATGACTAGAATAATGACACTAATTTTTGCACAAATTTCAAATAACATTTAGAGCATGATCTACAAGGGTTTTACTAGTGATCAAGAGTAAGGAAGTGGGAAGTATGGTTTTTAAGTGGTAGAGGAATTAAGAATGTTTAAAATTCAGTAAATATTTTCAACCATCTCAAATGTGTCATAAAATGTTTCATGAACTCTTTTTGCTAACTTACGCAATAACTGTCAAATTTAGTGAACACAGTTGATTTCTAGTCATTTGGTGGGACTATTTTTTCCGAGTTTGCATAGCACTGATATAGCTTAAGGGTATGCGATATTATCCAAATAAAATAAGACCATTTTTAAATGAACCACATACGCGAAAAAAGGATTTTGGATTTATTTTAATTTAAGGTATGAAATAATCAATCTAAGCAACTTAAAACACACCTGCGAAAACAAAATCGTTAACCATCTTGTTGATTAGTGAATGTAAATAAATATTCCACTAAGACGCTCAAAATGTTTGTTTTGAAAATGAAAAAAATTTAGTTTTCATACCAATACTAATGAATTAAACTTTCCAAAATTAGACAATCACATCTTATTTGATCCTTAAAAATAATATAGTCATTTCTAAAGCCCCATGATGAGATGTCAATCAATTCGTTTCAATACGGAAAACAAAATTTCAAAATTACAATTGAAAGAAATCTTTATAAAAGACAAAATATTTGCTTTTGAGCCACTCTAATGAGTAGTAAAGTTAATTTCTATTTTCTATAACCAACATAGGAATTCAGCGCACAAAAATGTTTTTAAAAAAACTTGAACCTTCACAACAAAATAATTATTTTTGAGCCACCCTAATGTATAATGAAATTTTTTTGCAAATGTTAATATCAAAAACGATTTAGCACACGAACATTAATATACACAAATTTTAAGAACGATTTAGAAAAAAAAAATATTTTTGAGACACCCTAATGAATAGTAAATGTTCATTTTTGAAATGTTTTAATATCGAAAACGAATTCAGCGTACCAAAATTACATAAAAACGTCCTATATGAACCGATACGGAAAAGTTTGGACTTTAGTCCACCTTTTGTTCTAAGTCGTGCCACTGCGGTTCACGTCTCTTGGTACAAATTTAATAACCTAAGTCGGCGTATATAGTGAATGGACGCCTAAACGGTTCAAAACTTCGCTAACCCCCCTTTTGGGAGACATGGTCATTGTCCATCTGTGTGTTCTCAGGCACGATAAAGGGCTGACTCGCTTTGCGACATACTTATATTACTGACAAGTAGGCGAACTTCGGTGCCAAACCGTGTATTCGTACCTCGATTGTGTCATCGCCTATATACATAGATATACTCACTTTAGGTTGCCACATTTCACTAGGAGCAGCATTTTGTTTCGCGAAACGAACGATTCTGCAAAGATAATGGCCAGAAACATAATCAGTATGCTATGCCCAAAATAGTGCAATTGTAGAGTGTAACCTTGTAATATGCTACGCTGAATTTGCACTTTTAATAATAGCTCGAAAGGGCATCTCAAAGAGTTTTCCCAAAAAAGTTTATCCAATATTGGGTTACTTTCTTCTCAAAATCATTACTTATTTATGTTCACGTTCGACACAATATGTAGGAGTACAATATTTTGATTCCGCAGTGTAGATTACAGTTACACGATGATGATATTGTTATAATATTGTTGAGTTCTATTGTGAGCAAGATGAGAAGGTAGTTTTTTTTTTTGATTATTTGACACGGCTCGTCGCGTTGGCATAACTGAACCGCGGATCTTATGTTTTCACAAAATGAAAAAAAATGAAGGAACGAAAATTACATCTCACTTCCGCCGTTGGGTCTTATTAACGCAGTTTACTGCTGCGTGTTGAGATCTTCTTTCTTGGTGGTGAAGCTGCGTTGTTCAGTGAACAACGCACTGTACACTGTGGATCTATCAGTCTGCCTTCTCTCATGTTATCGTTCGCATCCAGTTCGTCATTGGTACTGGTTTCTTGATATTCACAATCGATTGTTCTTGTTTGTTTCTTATTCTTATTGATCGCTATTGCGAATCTGTCCTCTTCGGCGTTCTTTTCTTTGTTGGTGGTACTGGTTGTTGGGTTGGAGATATTGGGCGTACATAGTTGTTGAGCGAATATTTGTTCCTGTCAGATCCGTAGACGTTGGGTTTGAAGCCGTTGCTGGTTTAGCATAAGATGATTGCATGCTATTTTTGATTGTAGTAGGCGGACTTTCGTTTGCTGCTTCTGCGCAACATTTTAAGTGGTGTAGTGTTTCATTACAAAATTGACACATAGAAATCTGTCCTGGCTGCGTGGCTTGCGTTCTCCGATTAAAAGACCCATTTTCGATTGATCTGCATATAATGGTCACGTATGAAGGGATTGGTTTGATTGGACACATTTTCACCAAACGTACACTATTTTAAACATTCGGGAAGAAGTTTTCCAAGTATCTGCTGAGACGAAATCCACTTCTCCGTATCTTGACATGTCGTCGCTTTTGTGCTATCTTATGACAAACGCCATTTTGGGGTGAACTGAGTTAGATATGCCATGCTACTAAATTTTAAAATCTCTATAAAATCGCGTTTTCAGATTTTTGAAGTTCTGCTAGGTTACTGAGATATAGCGAAACACAATTATGGCAATCGCCAATTTCTCGAGTCATCAAGTTGTGTTATCTTATGACAAAGAAAAAAGAGACAACATTCCTAGTTTGTTGGCTTGCTATAAGCCAAAAAACCTATAGCAAGCCAACAGATGTCTCTGATGACATAGGTAATTCTTATGCAGATCAACCATAACCATTAGCTAGGTTCTTGTCTCGGGAGCAAAACTTTTCCTACCATAGTTTTTTTCTGGGAATGTTTGGCTTATATTTTCAAGATTTTTGAACAAATTTCCTTTTGAGATTTCCACTAGTTTTGGAAAGTATACCGAAATGTAGTGATGGATTATGCAAGAAGAATATTTATTTCGTGTAGTCGCCTGTCAACAATAACATTGTTTGATATATATTGTCTCTAAATTGTTAATGGAACCAACTTTTGTTTATGGTATTTCCCGAATAAAGGAGGAAAACTGGGAAAACTTTGTGTTCCAGTACCATCATTTTGTATCCTGATATTGCAGCTACCGCATGGAAAAGTATAACATTGGACAAAGTGATATATAACGCATAATTTACGAATCCGTTATGATTCGTCAGTTATGGGGATAAGTCATAGAAGCGAACCTCTATAGAGTCATTGTCAATATATATATATATATATATATATATATATATATATATATATATATATATATATATATATATATATATATATATATATATATATATATATATATATATATATATATATATATATATATATATATATATATATATATATATATATATATATATATATATATATATATATATATATATATATATATATGTATATATATATATATATATATATATATATATATATATATATATATATATATATATATATATATATATATATATATATATATATATATATATATATATATATATATATATATATATATATATATATATATATATAAACGTTGTCGCATTCCGCGGTGTTCTGCATAATGTTCCGCGAAACAAATGACTCCGCTTGGGTAATAGCACTTGATGTGAAATATGATGCAGTTGAAGGGTGTAAACTTCTGCCAGATTGAGCTCCATCTCCACTTTTAATAATTGTTCCACTTTCCGAACAGCTGGTCTCACGGGACATTTTGAAAAGCCAATAGTAACACAGTTAGTCCACAGTGTGGCTTGCTTTTGCTGTGTATCGACACTTATCACTATTCCACATGGTAGCCAGAAGCAACATGCTAGTGCACTGAATAAAGAACAAGCGGTAAGTTAATTGTTTGCTCTGTGCTAGTTGAGAAGGGAGGTTATAGTTGAATGAAATAGGCACACATGTTTTAGAAAATTCTAAAGTTGAAAAAAATAAATAAAATAAATGTTATGTATTTTGGGGATTTAAAGAACTTTATCGCACATTTCAAAATTATAGGATTCATTCATATTTGAAAAGATATTAAAAAAACTGTTTCAATCTATCCAGTAATGCAATGTGCATTTTTCATTTCTCCAAACTATGACTCCATAGCTTGTTATGTTTAATATAATTGCTAAAATATTTATTATACTCTTAGTACACTTTACACATGTACACAATGGCTCGCCAGCCACGAACTTGATAAGCTATTAGCTATAATTAGCTTAATCGATATTAGTTGTTGTCTTCCACTTAACTAATTTTGTCATGCTGGAGTGGATATGTGAGGGGGGTAAATAACCCTTAACCGAACCATCCCCAGCTTATTTCGGTATGCATGGTGATATTTGTTGTATAAAAATGATGGAGTTTAGAGGGAGTAGAGTATGAGTGCTAGATGGGGTGGTGATCTGAGCAGGGTCTAATGAGGGATGATCTAAGGAGTGTTTAAAGGGGAAGGGAGTAACCTCTCTTTGTACCACACAGGCAAGCCCGATTAGAGGGGGAGGCAGCCAGGGCAATTGCCTGGGGCCCGGGTCGCATTTGGGGGCCCGCATTTTTTCCCCGTAAGATGGGCGAACACGTCCGGTATTCATAGAACACGGTGTGTTTGGTAGAACAACTTTATGCAAACAAATTCAGCATCTCTAAAACTTCAGGATATAGAAGAATGGACTATCCCCTTTCATTTGCAACCAATTTCAAAATAATAATAATAAGTTTTTTTTGTGAAAACATAGGTTTTATATTAGAACAAGTTCACATATCTGCCCCTAGATGGTGCTTTAGACATTGGTTTAGATGAACAGTGCATTCAGAGGAATTTGAGTGCTTCAAAAATCTCGACTTTTAGCTGAAAACTATAATTCCAAACTCCACCTTATATAGGATAGGGCACCGTTGATGTCTTTGAAATAAGGAGATAGGTAAGTGTGAACCAAACCTGTACGATATTAATGCTCTTTTCCAAGATGTTGGGTGATTTTGCATGCAGAAATAGCTTTTCAACATATCTTTGACTCCTTTTTCGTTTCTTCGCTTGATATCGGGGATGATAACTAATGTATTCTTGAATGAATCTGCTCCCCAATGTTCCCCTTCTCTTATAAATCAAACTTGACTTAAATTCTAATCTTTCGAATTCAATAAACTCCATCAGAAATTACGTGGCATTGTAAACTATTTCTGCTTTTAGTTCAAGTAGAGTAAAGCCATGTCAAGTGATCCTCGATTTTTTCGCAAAATCACCGATCTTCTTAAGGTATATTTTATTGTATAGGGATTATGGTGAATAGCTTTTGGTAGTAATATTTCGTTACAATTCCTTTTTTTCTTTAAGATATTAACCCTTAAACTTTATTGCATGATAAAATTGAAAATTTTATATCTCAAAAACTACTGAAGATAATTCAATGAATTTTTGCACACTTATGGCATGATATTTGTACTATCTTATAAAAATATTTTTACTTTATAGTTGCGTGAATAACGGTACTTTGCATCTATTTAAAATTTTCAATTGTATTTTTTCTTGTGTTCTTCACGCTAAAAATTTTCAAAACGTATGTTAAGTTATGCGGCAATCTTTCACCTTCAATAATCTGTATTTATAATTTTTCATTTTTGTTCCTATCGAGAGTTATGGAGGATTTTGTAACAGTGCGCTGTTTCAACGCACGGCCCACTTTGATGCAGCCCGCGAGAACGTTCATATTGGCAACGTCGCACGTCACTACGTCAGAAAGCGCATCGTGTAGGAAGTGCGCATCGCATGACTAAAAGAAACCATATCTCTCGATTAGCGCAAAAAGGCAAACTTTTCAATACGAATTATCGAAGGTAATTTTTTTCCGGATATTTTGAGATGCGTTAAATTTTTTTGACTGAAGTGCAACGAAAATTATAGTTGTTAAATATATTTTTACATTTCTTACAAAAGAAATGTATAGGATTCGCTCAAACTTTGACAACTTTTTCCGAGGCCCGGAGGGCCGAGTCTCATATACCAATCGACTCAGCTCGACAAATTGAGACAATGTCTGTATGTGTGTGTGTATGTGTGTATGTGTGTATGTATGTATGTACAAAATGTCATGTAATTATCTCAGCAATGGCTGAACCGATCTTAATGAAATTAGTTTCAAATGAAAGGCCTAACGTTGCCATTTGACACTATTATTTTTGATTTTCGATATGTTGTTTACTTTCTGAGATATGGGCGATTTTGTCAAAACACGGCAGGTTTTTTGCAAATAACTTTCGAACAATGCAATATTGTCCCACAAACTGCACATAATTAGAAAGCTTGTAAAAATACCTTTCTAACAAGCTATAGATTGTCTAAATCCGTGCACGAGCGGCGGAGATATTAGACATTTTGTCTTTTTAGTCCACGCTTACCAATTTCCACTAATTAAAAATGAGATTGTTTCATACAGAGCATTGCTTTACTGGTGTTTTAGGGGCAAAACTAAACCGATTTTGAATATCGGGGTATGAAAACACATCTACGTGATTCAAGGAATTCGATGTTGAGAACATTTTGTGAATTACCTTTATAATAAATGAACTATTTCTCAAAAATCAATATATAAGTTCACTTCAAAGACAAAATAATGTGTTGATAAAGAAACAGTGAGTTCTAGTTATTCCTTGGATTAGGTATTGCGTTCAATCATGAGGTATATGTTGGATGGTATATCAATACACAGATCAACAAGTAATTCACCTAGTAGTGAGATAAAAGATTTCTCATATAATTATACTTGTGGCGTCACCGAAAGCAACTGTATGTTTCAAGCCCAAAAATCTAGCGAAAATTTAGCTCTTTTGCAAGATTTAGGTTATACTGGTTATGGCGCAAAAATTACTACTTACATTATTTATGATAAAAATGTCAGAATCAATATATCATAATAATATACCTATAAAAATAATGTCACTGCATTAACCATCATTTGCCATTCCTCACACGCCCCCCCCCCCTCATCTCTCTCTCTCTCTCTCTCTCTCTCTCTCTCTCTCTCTTTCTCTCTCTGTCTCTCTTCTATCGCATCTATCTAGCTATTTCTGTATCCATTTCTAAGTTGTGTGATAAGATCTTCTGCCAATCTGAAATATTTATTAATTGTAATTGCGAAGGTTTGAGAAAACAAAACTATTTTTTGTCTGCTGCTACATCAACTCAACTTTAATTCAATTGTATTCAAAGCCTGTATCTACACTATAATTAAGGAAATTCATGGCTATATCAGAAAAATATTTGGCTTAACTGGGTAATATGAAAGTTTGACGATGGAAATTTTCAAAAGAGACATTCCACGTGCGATATTTAAACTATTCGTATCTATATTGAATTTTGAATGAAATATATGCTCAAAGACTGAAAGCTGAAGCCAGCAGGATTGGAATTGCCATCAACGTTTCGAAGACAAAATACATGAGAGGAAGAGGTTCTAGAGACGACAATGTGAACCTCCCACCCGAGTTCGGATTGACGGTGACGAAATCGAGATGGTCGACGAATTCATGTATTTGGGTTCTCTGGCAACCGACGACAATGATAACAGCAGAGAAATTCAGAGACGGATCTTAGTGGGAAATCGTGCCTACTTTGGACTCTAGAGGACACTCCGGTCGAACAAAATACGCCGCCGCACGAAGTTGATTATCTTCAAGACGGTGGAGGACCAACGCGCCCTTGGAGTTTTCGAACGAAAGGTGTTGCGTACCATCTATGGTGGCGTGCAGATGGAAGACGGAACGTTGCGCAGGCGAATGAACCATGAGTTGTATCAGCTGCACATGCGTTGTATTGGTACGAACTTTCATGAAAAATAACGGATCAAAGACCAAAAATATCCACAAATTAGATCCAGGAAAAGAAGTCTCCCAAAGTACCCACTCTCGATGGGGGATGCAACTACAATGTTACAACTTATCGTCGTCCATATTTGTAACGTATTTGAGTAGTTTGATTCATTTGATTCATTTGATTCATTTGATTCATTTGATTCATTTGATTCATTTGATTGATTTGATTTATTTGATTGATTTGATTCATTTAATTCATTTGATTCATTTGATTCATCTGGTTCATTTGATTCATTTGATCCATTTGATTCATTTGATTCATTTGATTCATTTGATTCATTTGATTCATTTGATTCATTTGATTCATTTGATTCATTCGATTCATTTGATTCATTTGATTCATTTGATTCATCTGATTCATTTGATTAATTTGATTAATTTGATTAATTTGATTAATTTGATTAATTTGATTCATTTGATTCATTTGATTCATTTGATTCATCTGATTCATTTGATTCATTTGATTCATTTGATTCATTTGATTCATTTGATTTATCTGATTCATTTTATTCATCCTATTCCTTAATTTTATGCATTTCATGTTCAGTCATTCGTTTTATTTCATTCAATTTGTTAGTATGAGTCAATTTATTCTATTAATCTTATAACTATTTCTAAATATAATCTTAATTTTTATGTGCCTACTTCTCGTGAGTTCTGCAAACTAATCCAATAGTGAAATGTGTAAGAAATGTCTCATCTCACTGCTAGGTGGATTAAATCGGTTTTTATTATTATAATTTAACGCTACTAACGATTAACATCTTTAAAAACACTTTTGTTAGTCAAAATACATCTACGTTATATCCAAATTATTTTTTAGTCTACAACATTACTATATGAAAGTGGAAAATCTTATGCCAACAGCATTTTATTTCACGTTTTTATTTTCACCGAGTGAACAACGATGTGTCTTTTGAAAGAAGTTTACGTAAAATCTGTTGTTCAATCGCATCGATGTTGGGGTTTTTTATCACTATTGCTTCTGTTAATTCTGTTGATTGGTGGTTCTCCAAGTTCTGGTACGATATTATTTATTTTTGTCGAATTTCAATTATTCATCAACGATCTTTATTTCAAAATCCTCGTTACAGTTTTCCGCATGTACCTGTTGAGTCATCGAATATTCCAGTTCCATTACTTTGGCAAACACTATAAGAAGAAAAATTAAACGCGTAAATTTTCCTATATTTTAAACGCGTTATAGAGGAACCCATTACTATAAACATTGGATGTAAAATCGAAAATTTAAGGAAAATTGTGTTTTGTTCATGTCCATATTTATTTTCGTTGTATTTTTTGCGCCCATTACGACATATGCTACACATGTGTTGACCAATATAATTTTTAAATTTATCACTCCACATGGATGCCATAAAAACAAGATACGACGAACATATTTATGAATTTTTTTTAACGGAATACATCATTCGTGTGATCGACCCATATTTATAACATAAATCAATCGAATGTTTTTTTGAGCAAATATTGTATATCTTGAGATAATATAGCATTTCGTCCAGTTCTCTCTATATGGGAAACACCCAAGTGCGATCGAAACAAAAACAAACGTCAAAACGTTTTCTCACTCGCACTGATGCAAATTAAATGAGCGCGTAATTTAACGCACGACCCGATGACGCATGGCTGAAAAGGCGCTATGTGGATTTAAGAAAAGATTCACAATCTACCTCTTAGACAGAACCAAGTGAAAATAAAACGTGGTGAAGTATGTCAATTTGTGAAAAATATGCTAACGCAGATTAAAACATGCCCACTGCTCAACTTTGCTCATCGGCTGGCAATAACCGAGCGCACTTGTCCGAGGTATTGAGTGACAGAAAATTAAATAACTCTTGAACAATATAATAACGCTAAAGAGCATGCAAATTACTCAGAAAAAAATCACTTTCAATTATCCATAAAGAAAAGCTTGTCTTTTTGCTTTAATCTCAGAGATGCCATTTTTGAACATGAGATACGCTCCTTCAAAGCGATGCGCATTAGGACGTTGCGACGTGCGGCATTGCCAATAGGTACGTTCTCGCGGGTTGCATCAAAATGAGCCATGCGTTGAAACAGCGCACAGTTACAAAATCCTCTATAACTCTCGATAGGAACAAAAATGAAAAATTATAAATACAGATTATTGAAGGTAAAAGATTTTCGCATAATTTGACATAAGTTTTGAAAATTTTTAGCGTGAAGAACACAAGAAGAAATACAACTGAAAACTTTAAATAGATGCAAAGTACCGTTATTTACACAATTATAAACCAAAAACATTTTTATAAGATAGTGCAAATATCATTCCATAAGTGTGAAAAAATTCATTGAATTATCTTCAGTAGTTTTTGAGATACAAAATTTTCAATTTTATCATGCAATAAAGTTTAAGGGTTAATATCTTAAAGAAAAAAAGGAATTGTAACGAAATATTTATACCAAAAGCTAATCACCATAATCCCTATACAATAAATTATACCTCATGAAGATCGGTGATTTTGCGAAAAATTCGAGGATCACTTGACATGGCTTTACTCAGTATGCAAACTTTCCCGATAAATTCGAGGGAACTTCCATTCATCAGAGAGTACTGCTTATCTGTAAAGCTAAGCTTTTCTTACATTCATATAAGATTTAGTTCTTGAAAGGAACACATGGCGCATATTTTAGGTTATGGTCGTTTAAGCCAACTATTATAAGATCCTTCAAGAAGAAATGTTAAGACCAACCGTTTCTAGACGAACGCAAACAACAACCTATAGATTATGCGAGAAGTCGTCACTAAATTGACTTTTCCTAATGACTTTTCCTAATAAATTGATCATATTCAGCCGCATTCATTTTCAATACACAGTGACGCAGCTGAAAACGTTAAACGAACAAACCACCCATTCATCCATGCAGATTTTCATTCGGCTCGATTATTACACGAAGCGACCGTGCAGCAACGAATCAAACGCATCAAAGTAGGCCCTGGCACAATGTAAGCGATGATGATTGTTTCATATGCTTTATCGGCAAAACATTTTCCTAGATAATTAGTGTAATGAATATACTGTACGATAGTCAACTGAATGAATAAGATGGATAGTTGAATGAATATTTTTTCTATTCACCGCGAGTCGCAACAGGTTCATTTTCAGCCGTCAAATAAGAGCTTCGATTATTTTTAACTCTGGACATAACTTCGTTAAAATCTTAACACCTTTTCAGGATGATTCCAGATCGATTTTCAGTTGTTAACAAAGTTGTAGACATTTAAATTATCTATCGGATTCTCACTTTTAGTGTTATTGGAATGTCTAAAGCATCATCTAGAAGCAGAAATGTTCCAACTTAAAACCTAGGGTTTCACGAAAAAATCTTCAAAAAAAGTTGCTCTAGACCTCTCGACGGATTATTTTGAAATTAGTTGCAAGTGAAAGGGGATAGTCCATTCTTTCATATCCTGAAGTTTCGGAGATGCTGATTTTTTTTGCATAAAGTTGTTGAAAAAAGACACCGTGAGAAATGCAATAAAAATAGCAATAGTAATTTCTTTGTAGTCATTCGCCTTATTAAATTGTTATATGAGGAAAGCGTAAAAAAAAGAAAACTTTATTTGATAGTTGGCATTTGTTGAAACAAACGTTCTGAAGGGAGTTGTCTACTTTGTGTACAAGTTTAAAAAACGAGTTTTATTGCTTGAGCCAACATATTTTCAAAGAAAGCAATAGAGCGCACGGACAAACGCATCCGTCCTCTTCTACGTTCGCTTCTTTGCTGGTGGTACTGGTTGTTGGCTTGGAGACACTGGGCGTGATTGTTGTTGAGTAAATATTTGTTCCTGTCAGATCCGTAGATATTCGTTTTGTAGCCGTTTGTGGCTTGGCATAAGGTAACGGTGTACTGCTTACTGTAAATTTTCCGGGGTGCAGTGTCTTTTTGTAGAAATCGCGCACAGGAATCTACCATGGTGGCATAGCCAGTGTTGTCTGATAAAACGTTCTATTTTCGGTTGATCCGCATAAAATGGTTACATATGAAAATGTTGGTTTTACCGGAGCATTATCATCACAAAACCCAGGAAAATGCGAAGTTACAGCTCTTGTGAAAGCCATTTCTCCGTATCATGACATAAATTTTAATCACGATGTTAGGGGCGTGTGGAGATAATTCGTGTAAGCACGTCTCTCTAGAGCCCTTGCCTTTATATACGGGGTTGATGTTGTTAACGTGCCAGCTTTCGTTGGTGTGCTCCACGACTGTGCTTCTTAATGTTTGATATGGTGCATTTGCAGGGCGTTAACTTCTCACGAACTGAGTACAATCAGCTCATTTAGTAATTATTTAGCCACTTTACGAGTAGCTGGTTTTACAGGACATTTGCAAAAATCAATAGCAACACAATTGGTGTGCAGTCGTTTTTGCCGTGTATCTATAGCAGAACGATTTTTAGTTTCTACTCTAGGCGAGATGAGAAGGTAGACTGATCTTAATTAACTGGTAATTAAAATGGATAATTTTTATATAGCACGTTCAAGGAATTTTTCTTCTAAAAGTGGATTGTGTTGAGATAGAACGGTTATTTTGGGCCTCGCCCAAGTAACCACGAAGCATTATTTAATGGCTTTAGATATGTTCTATATTTGCATACAAAACATATGCTTTATGAAACCACGGACTCACGAGTTTCTCATGGTTGAAGAGGTACTAACTCATACTAAACTAGAGGGCTTAGGTTTAAAAGGGCCCGACAGTAATACAAGCCTTGGGGCCCTATGCGGCTCTCGACGGCCCTGCACCCAGGCAAAGCACCAGTTAAAATCTAGAAATTAATGTCAGTCAAAAAAATTGATCGGGATTAGGTTTCCGATTTTCAGAGTGATTGCATAACCTTTCTCTATGAGAAAGGCAAAAATATATCAAAATCCAAAAAAGTCAATTTCAACGTTTTAGATATTTGACATTAAAGATACCAATCAGATATTTAAAATTTTCTTTACTACTTCCTTTGAACATTAATCAGTTCCTGCTTCTATCGCTTCAGGAACCGTCGTAGGTGACCAAAGTGACTTTGGTTTGTCAATAGTAATCTAGGCAGGCAAATCCAATTAATTTTGCACCCGTTTTATCATAGTGGTACCATTTTTTTTATGAAAGATTGCTCTGTGGCCGCACTCTTGAACCCATATCTCCGGAACCGGAATTCCGATCGACACATAATTTAATAGTAGCCGATGGGAGGCTTTCATTCTCCGATCGGAGATTCATTTGAGCTCCGGGCTGGGATTATGTTCGCGATTTTCAGAGTGATGGCATAACCTTTCTATATGAGAAAGGCAAAACGATCATTTAGGGACATCCAAATATAACAAGTTTTGACATCTAAAGTTTTTCAAGATGAGGCAGTGTATTCAGAAAAAAAATATTTGAGAAAACAATCTCCACAACTTTTCTAATATATCGTTCTGTTTTTCTCACTGGAATCAGATCTTATCGAGCTTTGTTTTCGCAATTGCACAATTTTCTTGTAAACCTATGTTAAATAAATATCTATATAAAATAAATAAGCTCACGTTAATAAGAAGGAAAATATGCACATATTATTTAATAACTACAAATATTGTAGATATAGAAATAAATAACCAGTATTTAATTTATGACAAAAATCGTGTATCTATGGGTTTCACTATTATGGCTATTCAGATAAATAAAATAGCAATCGGCCTAAAACTAAATAGCGTTTGGTCAATCAGCATTCGGTCAATTGGAATTCTGATAAATGGCACCCGTTTATCATTTTTGACGGGTGGATATTTAAAGTCGTATAACCGCCAATTTTTCAAAGCACGTCTTAATTATTTTTTGAGGCTCTAAGCTGATGCCGTCATTTTGGCGAGAAGAACAAGTCAAAATTTTAAAATAGTTTTATTGTGAGAATTTTTGAAAAATTGCAGTTTAAACGTTTTTGAACCCGCCAACCACAATTTCGTTAAAGTAAATATTCCGTCTCGTTTTTTTATGTAATAAAGAAATAAATGAATTTTTAGAATCGCCAAATCGTGCGCTTGGTTATATTATAGCATTAGTTTACAAACATTTTGGTTCATGAAATAATGGTTCCAATGATCTAAAGCATTGATGCGTGAAACTCTAGTTAGTTTAGAAGAATTTGTGAGGAACGCAGCAAGCAAGCAGGGCAAGTAATCATTTCCAATCGAATTGACCAATGCTCGAATGCCGATTCAACAAATACTCCGACCATCCGTGAAATAGAAGACACTATTTCCAGAGTTCTAGGAACAGATTTATTTTTTCCATTCAGAGCTAAAATTACCTTAATATACTCTGGGAATTTCAGCGCTTACCGTTCCGACACGTTCCTAGCATCTTTGCATAAGATCAGAATATCTATTCAGACACATACACACACTCATTCACTGTCATATATGGAGAAGCACATTTCTTCTTTCATCCCTGTACCCCAAGGATGGAATTCGTGCGTGCGTGGCATCGACATTAGATACTGCAACTTGTTCGCCATCTAGAACATTCCCAGCATTTTCCAGTAAAATCAACTCACGCACCCTTACTACTTATCACTAGTCTCGATTATCCGCAGTCGCTGGCCTTTTTTTACGGGTTGATGGCAGCTCAAAACTCTCACAAGAACAAGTTCCAGGAAGGACCAAAGTCAATTCAAAATAACGTTATATTTTAATCATGTCATTTAGTGGTCACTTATCGTAACAAAATCCGGCCATGTTATTTCCGCCCACATTTCCATCACTCAAATCCGCCTAGTTGAATGTCATAGCATTCAGCTCATTTCATAACCATAACAAGCACCGTGAATTCTCGCTATAGCCCGAGAGTCGGATTGCCCGAGGGGAAACGCTCATCAAGATCCGTAACTCTGAACCTCGGCAAACACCCAGCAGAACTTCCGTGAGCCAAAAAGTGTAAATGACACGCCGGAAAACTGTTAATCACCGGAATTAGCACGTCAAATCTTTTCTCATTCTATCCACCCACACCATTAGTATGTAGTAACCTGTAGCTCACATTACCCCTCCTCCTCCTCCCTCTTCTTTATCCAAGGCCACGGGTATGCGACTCAGAAGCTATAATTTGTCGTCTAATTTCTACACGGTGCGCTACTGTTTTGCATTTTCTACATCTTACAATGGGTTTTTCGTCCGCCCCCGGAGGCGTTTTTTGTTCTTGAACCGAAAGTTATTCTAAGGGAAACTGGGTCTTCGAAATGAAAGGAAAGCGGTGTTTGGTGGGGGATTCTACACAACAGGATGTTTTATTCATAACTGTTGTTTGCTAGAGTAATAAAAATCAGGCCCACAGTCAATTAAAAGAACGCCGCCTACTAGCGAGTGGAAGAGCAGGATGGATTCTGGAAAATCTAATTTTCTAAAGCAGAGTCAGGCCGACCCACGGGCGTGTAACATAATATGTATGTCTGTGGTTCAAGGTGTATCAAGTCGACGGGTGATACGAAGTTGTAAAATGTCAATAGGAATACACACAATCCTGTACATGGATGGGATTTAAATCTGTTCGAAGAATTTGCTACAGTTACCATTTTCCCTTCCTGATCGTTTCACGTTTATCAAAGTTACCTCACCTAATATTTAAAACCACCTTGATTTGACCCAAACCAATCGCTGGGCTAGCCTAGTTTTGACCTTTGCTAGAGATAATATTATTTTTTTCTCAGAAAAAATATACCTATAAATTTCAAACGGCCCAGATGCTCGTCATCATCATACAGAGATACTTTGCACATACGTTCTTCGAAAAGGCCACACTTGGTTCTTCAATTGAATGTTTCCATCAGAGTTGGGCTATAAGCACACGTTGCCGGGTGTGTTTATCGACTGATTGGGCAAGAGGCCGGTACAAAAATTGACTTTTCTTCGGAACATCGCTTGATTGAATGGTGCTTGATGCAGAAAAATGTAGGCGAAATCCATAATGGAAATTATAGGGGAACCCGGGGCTATTAAGACAATGGTGGTAATTCGGACCCTCTCGATTTCTCATAAAATAGCAAGACTTTCTTACTATCGTACATATTCGTGGAACCTCTATCCTGAAGCATTAATTTTAAGAGCTAAAGTTGATTCTTTGTTCTTTGTAGAAAAAAGATACAACGTGTTTCGTTGTTTTGCCATTCTCAAAACAAAAATCCATTATAATGGAAAAACCGTGATTAAAGCAACAAATAAAAGTGAAAAAGCAAAAGGTAAGTGTTTTGGAAAGCTTGAGGCTCCTATTTTATGGAATGATTTTTGTTTGGGTGAAAACAGAGATTTTTTTGAGACGCTCACCACTTTTGTGCGAAATAGGCGTACGGGACATTTTGACCCCCTATTCCGTCAACCACCGTTCAGCGGCTTGCGGCTGCACACACCATTGCACACTAGAGTGGGACATGGTTATATGAAAAAAATAAAATTTTGCTCCGAGTAACTTTTTGGGTCTCATTTAGCTCCAAGAACAACTCTGCAAATTTTTAGCTCGATCGGTGAAACTATATTTTTGCGCCCACGGTTTAAAGTTTACATGGGATTTCGTATGGGAAAATCGTCTTTTGCAAAATAATTCTTCCAAGAGTCGCCCGTTACTTCTTAAAAATAAATAGATGTCTGATTTTTATATGAAATTTGTCAAAGAAACAAAGTCTAGAAGACTGCGAAATGATCTGGAGCTCGTGGAAAAAGTTATTAAGCAAAAACCGATTGATGCTCTGAAGATTGATGAAAATTTCATTTTTCATAGCATCACTGCTGCTGACGGTTGAATTATACACAAAATTTTTAACTTTCTCTTATTATGTACAAAAGAATCCTCAAATCTCTTGTGAAGTGGCCAAATAGTGTAGATAAATGATTTAGACACATTAAGAGAAGATTAAAACAAAATTGCGTATAATTGAACAACCAACAGCAATGGTGCTAGAAAAAATGAATATTTTATCAATCATCAGAGCATCCACCGGTTTCTGCTAAATAACTTTTTTCTCAAGCGTCAGATCGTTTCGTGGTTTTCGAGACTTTGTTTCTTTGTTAAATTTCCTATAAAAGCCACATAACGATTTATTTTTAGGAAGTAATGGGCGACTCCTGGAGGAATTATTTTGTGAAAGTTAATTTTCCCATACAAAATCCCATGTAAACTTTAAACAGTGGGCGCAAAAATATAGTTTCAGGGATCGAGCTAAGAATTTGCTCAGTTGTTCTTGGATCCAAATGGCACCTAAAAAGTTGCTCGGAACTGGAATCTATTTTTTGTCCCACCCTATTGCACACGCCACAGCAAAGAAAATGCATAGGCCGCCAATCGACCAGATTAAGTTTTTGTAAAGCAATTTAATTTTACTATGCTATATTTCACCCTAAGGAGGAAAAATTGGTAAAAACCAAAATTTCTCACTAGGGTGAAAATTTGTTGGTAAAAACCAGTCTTTGTACAGGAGGGCACAAATCCTTATTTCATACTATGTTGCGTTTCGGCTTCGCCTCATCAGAAACCGACACTAACACATTGTCGGAATAGATTAGCGCCGGCTTGACGCAAATCCCTTAAAACTAAAACATACTATGTGTTTCAATCAAACGACTGATCAAACGTGATGTCCCGTTCGAGCAGAAGTTCTGTTTATGCCGATGAGACACAAGTGAAGCCGAAACTTGTCTTGGCTTAGCACATTGGGACATCACGTTTGATCAGTCGTTTGATTGAAACACATAGTATGTTTTAGTTTTAAGGGATTTGCGTCAAGCCGGCGCTAATCTATTCCGACAATGTGTTAGTGTCGGTTTCTGATGAGGCGAAGCCGAAACGCAACATAGTATGAATTTAATTTTTTTGCTTCTTAGGAGTGTCTCTTGTAACTAATTGATAGGTAAACATAATTCCATTGTAAAAAAATTAAAGAAAACCCACCGTAGGGAGGTCCGAATTACCCTTACATTGTAAAGCGTAGAGGTTTGCAAATCGTCGTCTAGCGCTGCCATTGAGTGGTGCGAATGAACCTTTTATGGCACCAAAATGTAGCTGAGGTTTCAAACTAGCAATTAGAACTTTTGACCGGTAACTTTTTTCACATCTATCCACCTAAAAGGGCGATTTGCTTAAGTAGGTCCGAATAGCCCCGGGTTCCTCTAATTACAATAATAAACATACTTGTCAACTTCTGCATCCCAAGATCTTCAAATATATAGTTCCTGGCTTAAGGATCGACATTGCTGCAGAATGCAAGTTGATCCGATTTTGTTGTGACACAACTGACATATTCCCCGTATGTTGGGATTTGTGCCCTTCCGTTTCTTCCCTTGATTGGATGGAAAGGAGAAGAAGGATGGAGAAAGTAGAAATGGAAGGATAAAAAAATAACAGAACAAAACAAACAGTAGGTAAGTTAAACTCACCAGTAGTTCAAATCGCCTGCGAGAAAGTCTATAGCTCTTTACCGCATTGGTTAAGGAACTTGAGTATGCCTCTGAGTTTCAGTAGTCCAAAAACGGTGTCGTCTATGTAAGGGCATCTCAAAACAAAGTACAATTTCGTTACTGTTGGGAAATTGTAAATCAGATTATAAGAAGTTCCGTATTCGGATTCACAAAGATCACATGAAAATAACTCAACGCACTGAACAGTTACCATGTGATAATTGAGTTTACAGTGGCCGGTTAAATCCCTGGTCAGTATGCCGTAGTGGAGGTTCGAAAAATGTAGAAGATTTTTCGAAATTACTGGGCACGGTTGCTCTAGAAACGCCTTTTGTTTGGCGACACGTTTGTAGTTTTCTCCAATGATTGCGGTACCGTAATTTTTCTCTTATCCAATTTGTCGAAATCGGCAAGACGGGCTCAAAGTCAATCGCTGCACCTGCCCTGGCCAATTCGTCAGCCCATTCATTTCAAGTAATACCGGACACCCAGAAAAGGTAGAAAATGTTGAAAATGCTTAATTTTTCCATTTGGTTTCGCCTCGCGATCATGAATTTGGACTAATTTGGTGATTTGACCGAACTAAGGGACTTGATTGTAGCCTGACTACCGGATCAAAGATTTATAGCTTTGTTGAAGAGCCAATTGCACCGCGCATATAATTGCGAAGATAAAATCTTAGAACATTTCGAAATTCTCAAAAATCACCCAAAAAAGTTATTTCGAAAAAAGGGATTTTTACAGGTGTGTCATAGAAAACTCCTCAAATGTCTATTAAAACCAAAATATGGATACATAGTCCTTTCAGTACAGTGGTTTTTTATTATATTACATATAATAAGATAATATTAAGTTGTATATTCCCTACAACTTAATTGAATACAGTTTTTTATTATTTCCATAAAAGACAAAGCAAATATTTGCTTCTCAGGTTTAGGGGGATTAATCACCAAACTAATACTGTAATATTTTATAGACAAACTTTGCTGAAGACACTATAGCTCTAAAATCGCTTTTTCGTGGTCAAAACAATTTCGATCACGTTTACCTATTTTGAAACACTGTACGAAAGAAACCATTTGCCCGAATGGGCCATTTGCCCGAATGGGCCATTTGCCCGAATGGGCCATTTTCCCGAATGGGCCATTTGCCCGAATGGGCCATTTGCCCGAATGGGCCATTTGCCCGAATGGGCCATTTGCCCGAATGGGCCATTTGCCCGAATGGGCCATTTGCCCGAATGGGCCATTTGCCCGAATGGGCCATTTGCCCGAATGGGCCATTTGCCCGAATGGGCCATTTGCCCGAATGGGCCATTTGCCCGAATGGGCCATTTGCCCGAATGGGCCATTTGCCCGAATGGGCCATTTGCCCGAATGGGCCATTTGCCCGAATGGGCCATTTGCCCGAATGGGCCATTTGCCCGAATGGGCCATTTGCCCGAATGGGCCATTTGCCCGAATGGGCCATTTGCCCGAATGGGCCATTTGCCCGAATGGGCCATTTGCCCGAATGGGCCATTTGCCCGAATGGGCCATTTGCCCGAATGGGCCATTTGCCCGAATGGGCCATTTGCCCGAATGGGCCATTTGCCCGAATGGGCCATTTGCCCGAATGGGCCATTTGCCCGAATGGACCATTTGCCCGAATGGGCCATTTGCCCGAATGGGCCATTTGCCCGAATGGGCCATTTGCCCGAATGGGCCATTTGCCCGAATGGGCCATTTGCCCGAATGGGCCATTTGCCCGAATGGGCCATTTGCCCGAATGGGCCATTTGCCCGAATGGGCCATTTGCCCGAATGGGCCATTTGCCCGAATGGGCCATTTGCCCGAATGGGCCATTTGCCCGAATGGGCCATTTGCCCGAATGGGCCATTTGCCCGAATGGGCCATTTGCCCGAATGGGCCATTTGCCCGAATGGGCCATTTGCCCGAATGGGCCATTTGCCCGAATGGGCCATTTGCCCGAATGGGCCATTTGCCCGAATGGGCCATTTGCCCGAATGGGCCATTTGCCCGAATGGGCCATTTGCCCGAATGGGCCATTTGCCCGAATGGGCCATTTGCCCGAATGGGCCATTTGCCCGAATGGGCCATTTGCCCGAATGGGCCATTTGCCCGAATGGGCCATTTGCCCGAATGGGCCATTTGCCCGAATGGGCCATTTGCCCGAATGGGCCATTTGCCCGAATGGGCCATTTGCCCGAATGGGCCATTTGCCCGAATGGGCCATTTGCCCGAATGGGCCATTTGCCCGAATGGGCCATTTGCCCGAATGGGCCATTTGCCCGAATGGGCCATTTGCCCGAATGGGCCATTTGCCCGAATGGGCCATTTGCCCGAATGGGCCATTTGCCCGAATGGGCCATTTGCCCGAATGGGCCATTTGCCCGAATGGGCCGTTTGCCCGAATGGGCCATTTGCCCGAATGGGCCATTTGCCCGAATTGGCCATTTGCCCGAATGGGCCATTTGCTCGAATGGGCCATTTGCCCGAATAGGCCGCTTTCATCCTCCTGCTGAAATGATGAGTTAGGTCTAACATCAC
Source organism: Topomyia yanbarensis (assembly GCF_030247195.1). Lineage (NCBI taxonomy): Eukaryota > Metazoa > Arthropoda > Insecta > Diptera > Culicidae > Topomyia > Topomyia yanbarensis. Next base: position 27,035,233 of record NC_080672.1, read on the forward strand.
ATATACATTATGTGAAGAATTGGGGTAAAACGGCTATACACGTTTCGTGCGGTCATTCTAACTTTCTTCAGTCGATTCGCTGGAAGTTTTCACATAAGAATTGCTGCGTTTCATCAGCCGCATTCAGCCTTGTTCGGATAAACACAGCTAGGTTTAACTGCACGCTTGGGTAATGGGAAGAATTGGGGTAAAACGAATAGAAATTTTTCGTGCGGTAATTCTTACTATCCTTGATCGATTCCCCAGATTTTCTTACATAAAAATTATTACTTTTCATCAGCCACATTCAACCTCTTTTCGAGAAGCACAGCCCGGTTTAACTTCCCACTTGAGATATGGGAAGAATTGAGGTAAAACGGGTACACACGTTTCGTGCGGTCAGTCTAGCTATATTCAAACGATAATCTGGACTTCTATACTTAAGAATTACCACTTTTGATCAGCCGCATATAGCCTTTTACCGAAATATAAAGCCAGGATTAACTTTAAACTCTAGTTTTGCGAAGAATGGGGGTAAAATGAGTGTATACGTTTCGGGATTCGATTCTCTGGACTTTTTTACATAAGATATAATTTTTGTCAGCCATATTTAACTTTCTTCCGAGTTAGACATTCAGTTTTGAACATAAGCTAAAAACCAAAGGGGGAATTGGGGCAAAACGGGAACGATAGCGTACCATGCGGTCGTTGTAAATACTAGCAATCAATTTTTCAGACCTTTCTACACATGAAAAATCTTTCCTGGTAAACGTTATCCAGCATTTTGAAAAAAAAAAGTAGCGTTTTGGGTACATTTTTTCCCACTGTGCAATGGATTGCACCTGTTTTGCACTTTTTAGCAGAAGTGGGAATGAAACCCGTCCAGTTCTAGTCTGCTAGAAAATGCAACACCAGTGGAATCCACTGCGCCGGATGTTTTCAATGAAAAACTCCATAAGATTCCCGAGACCAGGAGTCACTTTCTTCAGTTTTGTAACAGCACCCTTCAAGGGACAGTCACAGGCCGTTAGGAGGAAGCTTAGGAGAGAAAATGATTTTCTATCGAAAATTTTTAGGCACAGTGGAAGATGTTCCATCAATGAGTTGGTCAGACTGTCGCTATTTAGTGAATAAGGAAGCGCAGTAATTAGTGTTTTGAGTGTTTCAATTTTTTCTCACATAATTTATGTGCGGGATATGTCGAGAGATCATGCGGAATCTCTCCACAGTAGGAAGATTTCTCATGATTCTCTCCACATATTCCAATTGAGACAACGGAAAATATTTTTTTTTCTTATACTCTTCGATTGTTGCTGAGCGCCATTGCTTGCAAACCAAAATTTTCACCAGTCGAAACAAAGGGTTCTTGAAGGAGTCAACCTCATACTTCGCTGACAGAGACTACACCATCAATCTCTACTTGCTGGGCGGGTACGTAGACAAGATACTTCTTTGTACACGGCCGAGTGTTAATTAGTTAGATTATATACACATATGGATGAAGTTAAATGGCTTATTTTTGGTTCGGTAGGGGAACAAAGGGATTTTACAAATAACCACCAGGTATTATCCGGAAATTTTCATCTTCACGCCATGTCTGAACTTTCGTCACTACGAGTAGAAATCACTCCAAATCTTAATACCTACTCGGGAACAAGTGTTCCGCCGTCCCTGCTGATTCTTACCGTACTAGGCACATGCTTCCGTGTCCCTCCACGGATCCACCAGTGCTTTCAATTCGTTACCGATACGATAGTTTGTCCGATTTTACCCGTTTTTGTCCATTTAAGAAACATAAACTGTTTACAATCTAAAAATATAGCGATAACGAGATAGTTCAACACTTCATAAAATAACTTATGTTGCAATAACTGTTTTGAAGAGGTTTTCATAAATAATGCCCCGTATTTCGGAAACCATAACAACCCCGAAATTGAAGTCGTTGTGAGAAGTATTTGCAGTAAGCTCCTTTACAACTTTGCCGAAAAGAACCTTATTCTATCTAAATTATTGGAGAAAATAAATTTCGTAACTCACAATTAGTGGAGTTAATCATTCATTCGGTAAGGTAGAAAGAAGGGCAATCTCCGACGAGAAATGGAAGGGTTTGAATTGTACTAAATTCGAAACCTAACTGAGTCCAAGGACCCTCAAAATCTGTGTTCGAGCCAAATATATTTTAACTTGGAAATGTACCCGCGAATTTTTAAAATGAAAAAAAAACGGATCTACGGAAACACTCCCATTTTTATGTTGAATTGAGCTAAAATATCAACCAAAGGTTTTATTAGAAACGGCTTCGAATTACACATTGTGAACAGAAGCCACGTGAGCTGGACTCGTTAGGAAATGGTCAGTTAGGCCATTCATAAACAATAAAACGCAAAAATGGCTCAAAATGCTTCCTTTCCCGATGTCTACTTGTCACAATTTTTTTCATGCTCTTTTCCCCTAGTACATCACGAATCACGACTGTCTATTTTTAGCAAAAACATGTTACGTCCTCCACCAAATATCACAATATGCATGACATAATTTATGTATGGTTCTTTTGAACTGCGTAAAATATGCTTAAAACACTTTTACTCAAATGGAAAGGCATTCACAATGTGTGAATGAGTAAATAACAAATAACAGCGAAACAACTTCGGCTGTAGTATGTCATGCTTAAAGAATGCTTGTTGAAGTTCAATAAAAATCCCTCACCATTTCACAGTTCTGATCATCACACTACTACTGCTCTGCCAAGTATGACAAGAAAAACAGTATTTGTCGAATCAGCAACTGTGAGCTAGGGCGCTTGAAACATGTTATCTGTCATTATGTGTACCATCGCTTTATCAAAGTCAGCTGTATTTCCGAAGGCATCTCATCACACCGACAGTGAGCAAGGGTAGGTACACCTGTCTGGCAAAATAAAAATATCCATGCAATATTACCCATTCTGCACATTTCCATCCCATTACTATCACCTCCCAGGGCAATATGACGCAAAACATTTGCGATATGAATCAATTCCCTACCCAGCCACTGACCAGAAAAATTCGACGAAAATGCGACACCTTCTCCGTCTTACTTTTCACCATCTAGAGTCGCTACCGAACCGGGCAAAGACGTAAAATCTTTCACCCATTCCGGAACGATAAGTGATGAATCGCCTTTGACGACGCGATAGCATAAACCCCTGTGTCGAGGTCGGTCGTGTTCCACCATCATCAGCCCAAACAGCCAAAAAAAAGACTATCTCCCAGCAGAACTAAGTCGCACTAGTAGGATAGGATCGATAAAATAAACCAACGTCTAACAACCGCAATACTACATAGTTTCGAAATAGTGAATGAGTTTTCCCCCCGGTCCTTTCCAACCAACCCAACCCCACACAATGGCGTGAAAAAGCACCGAAGCCTACCAGCAGCAAGTTTTATCCTCTCGACTCGATTCCCAACGGGTCATAATTCAACGCTACCCACGACTTTGTGTTCGGAGCCAAACTCAGCAATCTCCAATCTATTTTTTTTTATTCACTCGATCCGGCGACACTTGTATCTTCATTCCTGTTCCCCAGCGTCGCTGCTACCCGTTCACCCTGAATCCCATCGCGTAAAACGGGGATCCGCCGAAAAGTTATGAATGAAATCAACCTTCGGGCTGACTGCGACGCGGTTTGTGACGCTGCTGCTGCCTGCTTGCTGCTGGCTGTTGGGAGCCTGTTGGATCAATGAATGAGCCTCTGCTCTATCTCTCTTTCGGTCCCATCAACGCGCAACCGGGTGCCGACTGAGGCTGAGTCATTTCCACGCTGACACCGCGTGCGTGCTTGTAATATCTATACCTACATGGGCAGATTCTCTGTCGCCAGATTCTGACAGTGATGGAAGATGGAGCGAAAATCCGGGCCAATGCCAATTATTCACTGATGACCTGGAAAATGGGCCAAATGGAATGTGGTTGGAATTGATGCGTATTATTATTATTATTATTTTTTTTTTTGCGGGGGACAAATGAGCGACTAGTTGGTGTGGATTAGGGTTCGCTTGATTTCGTTTGCAAATGTTCTGGGCATTCTCCAAAAATGAATATTGAAAAAAGGAAAAGATAGAGTACAGAACAGAAAAATGCGAAATGAGTTCTCCACTCGGAGTAAAACGAAATTCGTGGATAACTACTTTGCTAAAAAATTCTCTGAGGAGTTGAATGGAAACTGTATCTTGTACCGCAAGAAGGTACTAGTCGATTAAATATATTGGAAATGAATTAAAAATTGCGCAACACCAAATGAATAAGTAAATTAGTAATAAAGCAGCCAATTGAAACATAACCTTCATCGCAGTAGAACATGGAATTCATGTCTATTCCAAGCTTACTACAAAATGTCAAAATTTCTCAGTTCTGACTGCTGTTTAAACTAAAAGTAAAATAAAAAACCTGTTTCAATCCACCTAGTAGTGCGATTGTGTCTTTCTCATTTATCCAAACTTTGTTTCACAGGGCCATCGAGAGCCGCGTCGGGCCCTTCTAAACATACCTACTTACTTGAATCATAATTAGAGAAATTGTTTGCATTCAACTGTTGAAATCAAACTAGGGTAGAACTGTTGCTGTTTCTGTAATCACAGTTTTGCTATGCCAGTATGTAGTGCTTCTACAAAAATTAACGAATTTAAGGAACAAAATTTGTGACTGTGGTACATTAACACAGTAGTGATAGATTCCAATGGCTTTACTTCTTACAAATTAGGAAGTGTTGATACTCTTCGTGTTATTAGACCGACTTTGTTCTTTTCAAACGTTCGATTCAAACCCGCAAGGTATCTGGAAAATGTTCCAACATGCGATTGTCAAAGATCTTGAGTGTCGAATATTTCCAGAGTGTGAACTGTATTTTAATTCAAGAAAATTCGAAGACGGTTAACTCGGAGCTATGCGTACGATAAGCTTCACAGCTGGAACTCAGAATAAATTCATGCCAGAAGATGTTATAAACTCTTTTAAATTCTACATCACAAGAAAATAGATTCAAATGAAGTGGAATATAGCAAAGCAGATCATGTGGACCAAATTGGAGGTACTGAATATCTGACAACAGCTATTCTTTCTACTGGGCGAGATTGGCATGCAATTAAAATTCTGCAGATAGTTACAGTTAAATTTTGTCATGAGTTTTCTTGTAATAATTCTACACAAATCGTTTTCGCTATCTTATTATTTAATGAATTAACAATTTGATTTTTTTTAATTACGATAATCATGATAAGATCTTATGTAGGGGGAGGGGGAGTTCATCAAAATCTTAGAGTTCTCTTATCTGGGGGGAGGGGGAGGTTGAAAAGCTCTAAAAAGCCTTACGTAATTAGTGTACGGCCCCTTGTCCCAGTGCCGTCCCATTGAGGATTTTTTCAGCTCTTTCAGTGCCCTAGTGCCCCCCCCCCCTCCAATATTTATTGACGTTTTTTCGCCGGAGAATAAACATTGTTTTAATAAAAAATACTGAATTCGTTGAAATTTTGTTTTCGCATGACTGAAAATATTCTCATTTTTTATTGAATATTAGTTACTCTACCTAGTCCACGACGATAAACATAGCCTACTCCGACGGATAATTCCCCGACGAGAGAAGTTTTCCCGAAACCGAACCAACCAGTCAGGTGCCGAGGTCAATTCAGCGATTCCGGTGGAGCAGACCGTCCGGTTCGCTGGTAAACCGACAACCCGTGAGTGGTGGTATCTCATTGCGGTCTTCTCAGCATAGCTCCAACGGTGAATCTAGATTACGCCGACGGAGAATTCCGCGGCGAAAGAAGTTCATGCGATACCGATTCTTCTTTGATTTCCGCTTTATTTCTCTCGGGGCCGCTACCGTGATAGGATACCGTGGTCGGTCCGGTGATTCAGGGTGGAGTTTGGTGTCCGGTTTGTTGGTGCTCCGACGACCAATGGTTCTCTGTTGCCGCCTACTAGACTTGACCTCGGCGAAGAATCTAGCCTACTCCGGAGGAGAGTTTCCCAGGGGTGAATGCTCTCCCGAAACCATTGCTCGTTGTTCATCATGCCATTTCCACTGTATGGCGTTCATTATCTGCGTCAGCACTCTATTGACCGCGTCCCATGTTGTTACGCTTGTTGTTCTGTAGACGGCATTAGACGGCATTCAACCAGATGATCGACAGGCTCTCGTCAGACCTAGTGGGCCGGAAACCGGTAGTCATAGCGGGAGACTTTAACGCTTGGGCAGTGGAGTGGGGCAGCCGCTGCACAAATAGCAGGAGCCAAGCGCTAATTGAGGCGCTTGCGAAACTCGATACTGTGCTAGCTAATAATGGCTCCGCTAGTACATTCCGTAGAAACGGGGTGGAGACGTGGATTGACGTAACATTTGCCAGCCCGAGTCTGGCTCCAGGCATGGAATGGAGGGTAGACGAAGGCTACACCATAGCGTTCATTTAGTAATCCGCTTTAGGATCAACTATCTATCACGCGCGTGCGACGCCACTATGCCGAGAAAAACTCTGCCAAGAAACGACAGATGCCCGGTATACTGGTGGAGTGACGAGATTGCAGCTCCACGATCATCGTGGTGGCCAAGACCAAAGGGGGATCTTCACCCCCAGAACGGTCTTCGGACCGGTTGGCGACGATTATCGAAGTACTCTTCCCGTCTCGAGCCACAAGCCCCTGGCCACCTGCACTACGAGACAGTGCGGGCACGGCCGAAATGATGGCTCCAGTGACGAATGAAGAACTACTCGCAGTGGCTAAATCCCTAGCAATGAACAAAGCTCCAGGGCCGGATGGAGTTCCAAACAGCGCTCTCAAGGCAGCGATCATAGCGAACCCGAACATGTTCAGGCTAGCTATGCAGAGATGCCTTGACGAGTGCCGTTTCCCCGATAGATGGAAAAGGCAGAAATTGGTGCTGTTGCCGAAGCCCGGGAAGCCGCCAGGCGACCCATCGGCGTACAGACCAATCTGTCCGATAGACACGACTGGCAAACTGCTTGAGAGGATCATCCTCAACAGGCTCACCCCGTACGCGGAAGGTACGGACGGTCTGTCAAGCAACCAGTTTGGCTTTCGGAAGGGTAAGTCCACAGTGGACGCTCTCAACTCAGTGATAAATACTGCCGAGATAGCGATCCAACGAAAAAGGCGAGGCATTCGATACTGTGCGTTAGTGCCGTGAAGAACGCATTCAACAGCGCAAGCTGGGATGCCATCGCGCTCTCGTTACACCGGATTAGCTTACCGGTGGGTCTGTACCGGATCCTGGAAAGTTACTTCCAGAACCGCGTACTGCTATACGAGACCGATGCCGGTCAGAAAAGGCTTCCGATTACCGCCGGAGTCCCACAGGGCTCGATCCTAGGCCCGGTGCTATGGAACCTCATGTATGACGGGGTTCTGAGACTGAAGTTCCCTCCTGGGGTCAAAATCGTCGGCTTTGCCGACGACGTAACCTTGGAGGTCTACGGGGAGTCAATCCCCGAGGTAGAACTAACCGCAGAACACGCGATCAGCACGGTGGCGGAATGGATGAGCGCGAGAGGCCTGGAGCTCGCTCAACATAAGACGGAGGTGGTTATCGTCAACAACCTCAAATCGGTACAACATGCAGTTATTCAAGTGGGAGAAGTCGTGATCACTTCAAAGCGGAGTCTGAAGATTCTTGGTGTCATCATAGATGACAAGCTGACCTTCGGCAGCCATGTCGACTATACATGCAAGAGAGCGTCGACTGCTGGTGCGGCTCTATCGAGGATGATGTCCAACAGCTCAAAGGTGTGCGCCAGTAGACGTAGGTTACTGGCAGGCGTTGCCGTATCTATCCTCAGGTACGGCGGCCCGTCATGCTCAAAAGCACTGAGGGTAACCAGTTACTTACAGAAACTGGAGAGCACCTACCGCGTGATGTGCCTCAGAGTGATATCTGCCTACCGCACGGTATCACACGATGCATCCTGCGTGATAGAGAGCATGATGACAGTCGGGCTGGTCATTCGGGAAGATGAGGAGCGTTTCGAGCTACGTGGAAATAAAGGAGCCCGCGAGCGCACCAGGGTGACCTCGGTCGCCAGATGGCAGCGTGAGTGGGACAACTCATCGTATGCGTATGTCATCGGTTCGACGTCGAAAGAAGAGCAATGCTTGACGTCTGTGGCTGGGACACAACCCCTGATACCCTTATTCAGAGGATGTGTCAATCGGTGGAGAAGTGGAACGCAGTCTCGGCTGCTACCATCCAGATTGCCAGTAGGCTACAGGTAATCTGGCGAACCGAGCAACATACGACGGGCACGGCTAACTAGTGATTGGTTAGCTGGAGCGAAAAAGGCCAAGCGCAAAAAAGGGAGTGAATGGTCTGTTCATGCCGAGGTAGGTTTGGCGCAGCGACTGGCAACCGCGTAAGGGGTAAACCCAGCCACCCCGAAGCAAGACAGAAGAGTGAGTGTATAAGTGGACTGCCTCATGCCAAGATGGGAGGGTCGTAGCGTAGTATGTTGGGACTTAGCTATCGATGCCTCATGGCGTGGCAGAGGAGTGAAAGGGTGAGCACAAAAGTCAGCCTCACATGGTATGGGTGGGGCGAGCACAAAAGTAAGCCTAGCAAGGAATGAGTAAGGTGAGCACAAAAGTCGGCCTCATGTGGAGTGTTTGAGAGTGAATCAAGGTGCGATAAAGAGAACACCCAAGTAAGCCTCATACAGGACGTGTGAACGCGTGAGTGAGAGTGAATGAGTACATTAAGTACAGCCATCCTCCCAGAAGTAATACCGAGAGGTAGTTCCTGGGGGGGCCGATAGCGGAGCCCAATGGAGTTTAGTCGGTATTAATGGCAGCGTCACCATTCGAGCCCGACACGCCCCCAGTACACCCCGTGCGGTAGCTTGGACACCTACCAATAGCACGTGTACTGAGCTAGGACGAAAAGGTCTTCTCAATGGTAAAAAAAGACGGCATTATCCAGGTTCATGTCCGATCCTCCCGTATCAAGCATCTCTCTGCGTGTCACTTCGAACCTCGGACAATCGAAGACCACATGCTCCGGTATCTCCTCAAAGTTCTCATACTCCGGACACAACGGTGACGTAGCGTGCCCAAATCGATGAAAATACTTCCTGAAGCAGCCGTGGCCCTACAGAAGCTGAATCAGGTGGAAGTTTACCTTTCCGTACTTTTTATTAGCCCACGTCGACAGGTTTGGGATAAGCCGGTAGGACCACCATCCTTTCTCCGTATCGTCTCATTCCTGCTGCCACCTCAGCATTGAATCGATCTTCCTCACGTTTCTGATGTTTCTCAGATTGTAGCACTCGAGGATCATCCCAGCGATAACGCATACTGCATTCGACGATATTGTTCTGTACGCGTTCGCAACTCGTATGACCATCAGCCGGAACTTTTTGTTCAATTTTTCACGGTTCCGCTTGGTTTTCAGCGCCGCACTCCAGACAGAAACCCTATACCGCAGTATCGATTATGAATCACTAGCTAGCAGACGTCTTGTGTTGCTTCTCGGACCGCCAACGTTTGGCATGATCCTCGCTGTTATGTTCGTTGCCTTCGCGGACTTTTCGCAGGCGTAGCCGACGTGGTTGTTGAAGCTCAACCAGTCGTCGATTATCACTCCCCATTGCTTCGGTGCACGCTTCGATGCAATAACGTGCCCACCGACGTCGACTATTGTCTATTGTCTCCGTCACCGACACCCCCACTTCTTCAAGTGTCTCACCCCTCACCGTTGGTGACACGTCGTCCACCAAACCCACGATTTTCACTTTTTTGGGCAGCCGCATTGTTAAGACCCCGTTCTACAGTGTTGGAGCTAGGATGGAGCTCTGAGGAACGCCCGCTGTGACTCGCATTGGCTTCTACCATTTGTCCGTCTTGTACAGCAGCACTTTTCTCTGGAAGTAGCTCTTCAGGATCTGGCATAGATAGTCGGGGACATTCTGTGCAGTACTGCGTCGATGGCTTCCCAACTGGCACTTTCAAACGAATTCTTCATATCTATTGTGACTACAGCGCCGTATAGATTTCCTCTTCACTTCTGTTCAGAAGTCTTCTCGGCCCTCTCGAGCACTGTCCGAATTACATCCACTGTCGATACTCCTTCGTGAAATCCGAACTGCAGTTCGCGTTCATCCTCCGTGCATTCTGTCTACTTGTTACGGATATTTTTTCCAGGCGCTTTCCGAGTGTATCCAGCACACATACCTATACGAAGCCGAATCGCCCGGTGGCTTCCCAGGATTTGACAGCAACATAAGGTTCTGAACCTTGCACATTTCGGGGAAGTAGCCTTCGTCTAGACACTTCTGTAGCGCCATCCTGAACAAGTCCGGGTATGCCAGGATCGCAGTTTTTAGCACAACGTTCGGTATTCCATTCGAACTGAGGGCTTTCTTTGATTTCAGCAGCTTCAATGCTTCTGCGAGCTCATCGGTAGTCACTTACCGATCGTACATATTTTCTCTTTCTTCTTCACCGTACGGTGTCGATGGCCAGATAAAATCGTGATTCGGGAAAAGACTCTCAACTATTATCTTTCGCCATCACGGACTCGGTACGCCTCCCTCCAGGGATTGGCGTCTACTACTCGGTACAGTTCCTTGTGGCAATCCGACTTTCTAAGCTTGATGTCCCGTCTTAAAGCGGCCCTTGCTTTCCGAAACGCTGCCTTGCGCTCCTCTCTATCTGGCTCCGATACTGCTCTCTGAGCCCGCATCCGCGCGCAGCGGTAATGATCTCGTGGGATCCTCCTTCAATTCGAAGACTTTCTTAAGGAGCGCTGCACACGTCGTCGCGTCATTGGCTTTGACGAGCATGGCTTCTCCCTTTGGCGTCTTCTGACTAGCTCTTTTCATTTCTGATCCACTTGTCTCCCATCCGATCGCTTTTTTCTGTTTTTAGGTTCTCTTTCTGACCTACACCGGTACCATAGCTTTCTCCTTATTGAGTGGCGTTCCTCTTTTCGGCAGTGAGAGCATCCTCGCACGTTTGCCTCTTAGGACCGCTGGGTCCTCCGTCTCCTAACGATGTTTTGCCCTCTTTGGAGTTACGGAAACTAGCGTGTTCTCTATTCCACTCCAACCCATTTCTCCTTCCCCTGGGTGTAGGGTGGGATTCGCAAGTTAGTAGCCTTAGCCGATGCCAATGCACGCTCAGCTACAACAGCTCTTAGCGTTGCCGTGTCATACTCCTTCACGCCAGATATTAGCGCCTTTCGGACTCTAAGAACTATCTCCTTAATGTCCGTATATACATTGTTTCTCGCATCCAAAAACTGTTGCTGCTGCGGTTGAGTGAAAGTGTATTAGTGCAGGGTTATTTTAATACCAATAGCCTGATGATGTTGTAACGAATAATTTGGGAGCTTTTAGATCACAGTTCGAGAGCAGAAAAAACAGATGCTTTTTCACTCCCGAAGATTAGTTTTAGGTGTAGGAATAAAAATAACGATTCTTTGTTATATTATCGCCTATTGTAAGCGACGTGGAAAAGCTAAAAGTTCCAATCTCAGGCAGAGCTATAAATATGGCACAACAACCGACCACTGAAATATTTTGAACTTATAAAAATAAGTTAAAATTGCAGATTTGTCTGTATTATCACGTGTTTGTTTGAAAGAGGCAGATGAACCATCTATTAGATTAAATGTACCTAAAGACCGGTATACTAAGAAGACAATTATTAGGAGCTGGTATATTGAGTATGTGAATCAACAATAAATTTTATCGTTCAGTACAGAATCCACATAATTAATTCTATACCAGTCTAAGACGATTCGGGCATAACAGTTCAGGCCTTCTAGAGTCCTTAAGAAGTCGAAGTTTGAAGAATTAGTTTTTTGTAAACTTGTCCATCGACATTTCCAGATATCATGAAGAGTTGAATCATATTACCACATTGGGCCTTCCCCAGGGCTCATGTCTAAGCCCTCTTCTCTACAATTTTTACGCGAATGACATTGTCAATTCCTGCACTCTAAGGCAGCTTGCAGATGACGGTGTGGTCTCTATTGCAGGTCTCAAGGCCGTCGACTTGCAAGGACCACTGCAAGATACTTTGAACAATTTGTCTGCTTGGGCTCTCCAGCTGGGTATCGAGTTCTCTACGGAGAAAACTGAGCTAGTCGTATTTTCTAGGAAGCGTGAACCAGCGAAACTACAGCTTCAGTTAATGGATAAAACTATTGCTCAGGTTTCAACATTCAAATATCTCGGAGTCTGGTTCGACTCTAAAGGTACCTGGGGATGTCACATTAGGTATCTGAAACAGAAGTACCAACAAAGGATCAACTTTCTCCGTACAATAACCGGAACATGATGGGGTGCCCACCCAAGAGACCTTATCAGGCTGTACCAAACAACGATATTATCAGTGATGGAGAACGGATGTTTTTACTTTCGCTCCGTTGCGAGCATACATTTCATCAAACTAGAGAGAATCCAGCATCGCTGTTTGCGTATTGCCTTGGGTTGCATGCACTGCACTGCTGGCGGGCGTCCTTCCACTAAAAAATCGATTTTGGGACCTCTCGTATCGATTGCTCATTCGATGCGATATTTTGAACCCATTGGTGATTGCAAATTTCGAAAGGCTTGTCGAGCTTAATTCTCAGACCCGATTCATGTTCTTGTACTTCGATTACATGGCACAGAACATCAATTCATCTTCGTATAACGTTAACCGTGCTCATCTCTTAGATACTTCTGCTCCAACTGTAGTTTTTGACACATCCATGAAGGAAGAGATTTGTTGAATCCCGGATCACATTCGCCCACAAGTGGTCTCAAATATTTTCTATAATAAATACCATCAAGTCGACTGCGGCAAAATGTTCTACAATGACGGATCAACTCTCGACGGGCCAACAGGCTTCGGTATCTTCAACGAAAATCTTGCTGCCTCATTCAAACTCAATGATCCTGCTTCAATTTACGTCGCAGAATTAGCTGCCATTCAGTATACTCTCGGGACCATTGACATCCTGCCCACAGACCATTACTTCATCGTTTCGGACAGTTTCAGCTCCATTGAGGGGAAAATACGGGAATATCGGAGTGCTTTATCTGAAAAATCTTACCAGATTACCTTGGTTTGGGTCCCGTCACATTAGAAGGCGACACTTACGAAAGACCAATTTGCTTCAACGAATTTTTCAGTATCTCATCAGAGGACGCTCGATAGTTGACAAACTTCATGGAGCAATGGGCATCTGGGACGGTGGCTACATTCCATTATTCCGAAGGTATCAACGAATGCTTGGTTTAAGGGCTTGGATGGCTCATGTCCAACCATTACACGTTTGATGCGCATCTCCGTCGTATAGGGCTTGCTGACAGTAATCATTGTGTTTGTGAGAACGGCTATCACGACATCGAGCATGTTGTTTGGCTGTGCGCAGAGTACCGTGTTGCCAGGCCCCAACTAATAGATTCCCTTCGGGCCCGAGGTATATCACCTTATGTGCCAGTCCGGGACGTCCTGGCAAGCCGTGCCCACCCCTACATTTTTCTTATCTACATCTTTTTGAAAACTGTGGATGTCCAAGTTTAACACATTTTCCCCTCTCATTCACAGTAGAACCTCGTCAATATGGCAATTGCTTCACGAGTCTACGATGCATACCTTTCTTGATAACCGTCCATCCAGAATATCATGACACACGTCACAAGAACATCATGACAGCTTCGGAGTGCCAATAATCATCCGAAGTATCGACCCTCCCCTCGCCCCTGCGATTACAGGATGGAAACCACTACAATAAAGTGTGTATATCCCCCACAATCATCAATCAGCCAACGAGAATGTCAATTTTACAAAATTTTACAATATGTATCCCACTTCCTACCTTTTTCCGTTACTAACATAAGAGGGGAGCAAGTCGCATCTAAATTATGCTTTCTCTTCCCCCACTAACACGTGCGATGTACCTTAAAAATGAATTATCGGCCTCGTTAAGCTACCGTATTTGGGCCTAAATAAACTTAGTTATATATAACATAAAAAAATACCACATCCACAGATCGCTTGCCAGACAATGATGTTTTGGTCATCATGTTCTTTTTGTCGCTACTGAGCTGTGCCTTTCAAATCTTGTATACGTACAACACAAAACATTTCCCTGTTTTTGCTAAACGTACATTGATTATTGAAACTTGATCCTTTCATTTATTTAAAATGAAGCAAAAAGTTAAAAATTTTGGCAACCACCGCCTCGTTCATTCAAGGAACGGATCAACCCAAATTAAGCTCGTACCAAAAAACAGTCGATTGTCTTACGCTGTCGAACACGATGATGGCGAATTCCGCACCATCACTGCCAGGTCACGTCACTCGATCCATCCATCCCAATCGAACGGCGGCGAGGAAGGGATCCATTTCGCTCACGCCCATTGACGACCGGAATGTTAAAAGCGTGCCTTCCCCCGGCAGTTTTCCCATCCATCGCCAGCAAATGGAAGCAAACGAACCGAGAACCGAAAATGCGATGATTTTTTGATATTATAATAATAATAATAATATAACAAGTGATCGCCTTTCCCCGCCATTCTGGCATGTGCTGAGCTGACCGACCGGGATTGACAAGTGGACTCTCTTCCAGCTCCTCGTGTGTGGGTGTTGCTGATTCCCGAGTTAATTTTTCGCGGAGTAAGGGAATTCGAAGCTTCCCTCCAGTGACACTGTGCGATGATGACACTCGAGCTCGGTAGTACCTTTCCTAAACTAAAATTGTCGTTGGTTGGGCAGCAGCAGCCTCAACGGGCAGAAGCTGATGTGAATGCGAAATTAGATGATATGGAAATAAGTGGAACGATGATGATTTTCCGAAGCGAAACTTTTGGCATTTTGCTGTTTTGTTTGATCGACGGTGGGGGAAAAGAAAACATGACCCCACACGTGTGCTGGATGTGTGTTTCATTCTGGGCTGGGTTTGCATTCTTTTTTCCTTTTCTTTCCGACTTTTTTTATGTGCTGATACAAGCAGAGCTGATGGAGCTGCGGCAAAATTTGAGTGCCCACGCGACTAGACACGCTCGGATGGCGGTTATGTATTTTCCTAAGAATGACTGGACTTGACAATGTTTGCTCGAGAAACGGTAAAATGTGTGGTTTGTGGGTTTTATCGGAGCCATCTGAGCAATGAAGAGCAATTTAAGACAGCGATTTGTGAGATTGTTTAAATTTTATTCCTGCGGTTATAGAATGATTTTCATTGCATCAGTATGTCGTCCTTTGCTCGAATCCTGGTCTCGGAAGGATTTGTAATCATTCAGAACGAAAACAGGTGTTACAATAAATTAATGTAAGGCACATACTGATCCAAAATATGAGCTCAGTCCTAGCTCCGGATTTTTGGCTAGATTAGCGAGGCAAATTTTCATTTCCAAATGCCAACTTTCAGTTGAATCTACCGCAACCAAGATTCAAGTTCAAAGCCTCCCTCAATCATTCACCTTTAATTTGGTGGAATTTTTAATTACTGAACCAAGCGCCTTCAATTCAAATAGATACTTTTTCATTCACCAACCAAAGCCGTCATCTACTCTGTAATCAGTTTATGTTAAATGTTTAACATTTTCAGGCATACTATAAAATAACAAATTAATGGAAAATGAGTGAGCAGCTGGGCTGTTTGAATGAATGATGCAACAAACAACTGCAGTTTGAACATAGTAGGGCTTGATTTAAGATTTGTTCCTGGTTCAAGTTCAAACAAACCTGTTGAAAATTAGCAGCTCTGGGCTGGATTTCATATTTCCATCGTAACACTGAAAATAATTCATAAGTTGCTCCAAAAAATCCACCTATCGAACCAAATCATTGAAAGAAATACATATATTGGTTCAAATTTGTCATTAAATTACTTTGCTTTATGAATTATTCGAAGTGAATTGAAAATTTATCAGCACTTTGTGATGTAGTGTTCTTGAATTTAAAACTATGGATATACACTGCGATTCGTTTCAAACTGTGTATTTCTCCGTATGGAATTGAATATATTGTAAACTGTGGATCGTATACTCTTTAACGAATTAAATTAACCGGATATTCCTAAAAAACTAAATGATATTGAAAAAATCCTACCCCGATTCGGTGGAAACGCTCACGCAGGACAAAACATCATAAAGTTTGTTTGTTATTCCCTTGCGATAGACCCTTGCGGTCTGTTTCTTTCTATCCCGGATTGAGCCTCTCACAATGATGATGGCGATAACCCTTTTTCTTGGCTGCAAATCTCTGTCGTTTACGAAACTCATCCCACCGCAACCCGCACCCCTAAACCCACTTTTTGTAAGTATGGGACCATTCATAAATTACGTAACGCAAAAATTGCCCAAAATTGACCCCCCCCTCCCCCTATGTAACAAATCGTCACAAATTTTTCCATCCCCCCCTCCCCTGTTACGTACCAAATTCCAAGAAAAAAAATTTTTTCTTCGGCGAAAACATGTTACGTAACGATCTAGTTAACACCCCCTCCCCCCAATGTAACAACTTGTCACAACTTGCCGTACCCCCTCCCCCCCCTAAAAGCGTTACGTAATTTATGAATGGTCCCTATGCTTCTATTTCAGCTGTAAAGGATTGACCGCAGTAGCTATCAGAATAATTTTCATTCCAACCTACCCACTACCAACCGCGCCTACCTTGATGATGTCCCGAGACAATCGGGTATGGGGACAAAACCTGACCTTTCGCTGCCTTTGTTGCCTGACCTAAATCGGATTTGATGTGCCCTGTTGGGAATAATTTGCGGTGACTTGTTTCGCAAATGGGAATTCGCAGAAGTCGGCGGTACTTTAATTTAACCCTGGCTTCCGGAATGACGGTTAAATTGACGTTTTATGCAAAATAAGATTTGGGAAATATTTCGTTGAAAAAGAAAATTGTGCCCTAGAGTTGTACCTGCAATGATTTACACAAGACTGTACACATAAAATAAGAATTTTACCGATTTCAATCATGAAGCAAATTAACAAAGCATTTTTGTACATTAATGTAGTCAACATTACGTCTTTAGTGTGAAGCAAGCTAAAAGTTTGCTTGTAAACACTTAAAAAGTCATTAAAATGTGATTGTTTATATTCAACGTCGCGCAAATTAAAAACTAACATAAAAGCCAAATCTACCAATCGAACATCGAAAGGTACCTGTTGGAGTTGATAAAAGCAATATATTTCAATCGTCTCAACAAGACACTTTATTAAGTTTATTATACTTTACGTTACAACTATGTACAATAAATTATTATATTATTATATTATATTATTATAAATAAAGAGAAGTAAGCCATGAAACAGCAAGTTTTCAATTTACTCCGATGGTTTACAAAATCGCCTTGATGTCAAAAGAAAAGTTGTAGGAAAGTTTATGGGCCTTTTGAAAAACCTATTATTGTTGATGGAGAAACGCGAATAACTTATGAAAAGGTCGTAATAAAACAAAATAATTGTGCTAAAATTTAAAAAAAAGTTAAAATAAAAAAATTGTATTTTTGACTGCAAATAGTATAAATTATAAAAATATGTCAAAAGTTGTTGTTAAGAAAACTTTTTTATTAAAAGCTTCTGCATGCTACAAATACACTAAAAAATTTGCTTTTACGTCTTTAAAACGATAAACATTAGATTTTTGACATTTTATGATGGGCTAACGCGAATAACTTTTGAAAAGAGCATAATTACAGGAATTAATTGTTTTTGATGGAGCAAAATTCCAAATATCTCGAAAACTATCGGATTTTGGAAGATTTTTGTTAAATACATTTTGATTTTAAATGATTCTTAGAATTATATTCTGTCATAAAATTACAATTTTATATGTCATTTAGTATGAAATTTTAAAACATGTATGAAATTATTGTTAGAAAAACTTTTTTACCGATAATCTCCATCATGCAATCACATTCAAAATGTTTCTTTTCTCTTTAGGTTTTCGTAGACAAAATAGAAAAATTTTAAAAAATGGGTTTTTTCGCAATTTAAATTTTTAAAATAAATTTTTGACACATTTTTTTCAGTGTATATTTTTTTTTTGGATAGAAGTATTTATACCCTGTAACTCGTTCTCAGATAGTTTTGCTGTATAAAATACAGTGAACGAACAAAAAAAAATTAAATTTATACACGTAGAAACGTTTACGCCCTTTTGAAAAATTGCTCTTGTATCAAAATATTCTAATTGCCAGAGAATATCATGGAGATTCATACACCGAACACACCTGCAAAGTTTCGTTCGAATCTACGATGGTCATATTTTGCGGTCGGCCGGTTTCTCATGGAATCCCTCAAATGTCAAAAAGATCGAAAATCGATGGTTTTATAGAAACTTTCAGTTGCAGTTGTTAGCGGCGGCCTATTAAATGCAAGTGTTCTTGCTGTTCGTCAGTTGGTTGCTGTTCTCAATGAATTAAGTTTTTCGGTAATTGAATAATTGAGTGGTAGTTTTCGCTTAACTCGAATGTTCGCGACCAAACCATCTAGAGAGACCTCCATAATAACAGAAATACGTTTTACCAGTAACCAACAAATAAGGGTTTAGGGCCGATTTCTTAACCTTCGCTTAATTTTTAAACCAGGTTCACCAGTACGTTTAAACTTGGCCTAAGCGCTAAGCGGGATTTAAAAAATCGGCCCTTAATCGTTTAACGGTGAGTTTCCCCCATTTGCGTTTGAGTTGCTTACCGTATGTGAAAAGAATACATTTTATAGAGATTTCCACCTATTAGTTGGTAAATCATACCTTCCGTTTGGGTACAGCCTTATTTAGTACCAATTCTCTATGTACGTCCAGTTGACTGTGAATGCATCAATAGGAGGTGCCGTAAGTGATATAATAGGGGAATTAAAGCGTCATTTGACTGTCAGAGAGAAATTTGGAAAGGGACCATCCATAAATGACGTAGCATTATGTGGGGAGGGGGGGGGGGGTTTGTATTTTGTGATGATGAGTGACGACATGGGGGTAGGGGATCCTGTCGTAGTTACGTAGCTGTTGACCTGATGTCACGACAATCTTACCCGTTTCATCTAACTTACAGCTTTTATGGATGATCCCAAACTCCTCACACCAACGAGAATCGCATTTGAATCTCACCATACACGCACACGTTAGCCGGAATGAGAATGTCTCGAGCGAGGGAAGAGCGTTAAGGTTCAAATATGGCGGAAAAAACGCTTTTCAAAATATGCATTAATTTCACATTTTCATTAGATTTACTTAATCTTAGCCATTAAGGAACAGATGATAGATACATCATAAATATTACTCACTCTGAATTGCTACCTTTTAGAGTTCGATACCATTCATAAATACCATATCGCAAAATGTAAATATTGAGCCACTCTAGTGAAGGAAATGGTATCAGGCCCGTGCGCAGAGAATTCTCAAGGGGGGGGGGGGTTGATTTTTCAACGTTTATTTGAAAATACCGTACAAAAACCCTCAAACTTTGAAGATTTTTTTAGTCAACTCAACTCAACAAATTGGGTAAATGAAGGAGTCATCAAAAGACACCGCTGCATAGTGGTCGGAAATCCCAAAAACGTGAACTTCATTCACTAGAGACCAAACCATCGAATATATTCACATGGTATCTTTAGACGAATTGTTCGTAAGAATATTCCCCACAAACTGATGAAAATTAAAATTAGACATGGCTTACTACGATCAAACTAAAAGAAAATTAACCTTTTATACTGACGAGGTAGAAAGTTGGGGCCTTCGACAAAGTTTTAGAAATGCTCGCAATGATGAATTTTGTTGAACAATTTGAACTTATAGGACATACATTTATCGATTTATAAAACGTTTTCTATGGCCACACCCCTAAACTTTAGCTTTTTTAATATAATTTTTTCCACTGTAACTTCACGTGCAAACCATGTTCCAAACAAATGTGTAGGCATTAAAACCACATAATATTGTTGAAGACTATAAGTAAAAAAACTCATTCGTTTCAAAGTTATTGAAGATTTCAACATTTCTTACTATTAATTACAAAATTTCACAAAAAAAACCGAAAATTTTTCGTAGATTTTTACATGGAAAAAGTAAAAAAAAACATGAAAAAGAGAGCTTACCCTATTCATAGGCTTCTGGAGTGCCACGCATCAAACCTTCTTACCTTTATTATGCGTAGTCTTGATATTGAAAATAGTGCCTGCTCGTCCATTTTGGTTTGCACTCTTATACGCAGTTGAAGTTGCTGTAAAAATTTTTGAATTCTTCAATGTCTCTAAAACGAATGAGTATTTTTCAAGAGGTGTGCGCCACGCGGACGATTTCAGGTGAAATTTTTACATGCAGTCTTCAACAATATTATGTGGTTTTAATACCTCAACCTCTGGAACATGGTTTGCACGAAAAGTCACAGTGAAAAAATGTGTATTAAAAAACTATATTTAAGGGGGTTGCCTTAGAAAATACTTTAGAAAACGATAACCTTAAGTCGTACAAGTTCAAGTTGCTCAACAAAATTCTTCATTATGAGCATTTCTAAAACTTTGTCGAAGACATGAACTTTCTGCCTTATTAGTATAAAAAGTTAATTTTTCTAGTTCAATCATAGTAAGCCATGCCTCAATTTAATTTTTATACAATCAGACGAACAATTCTTCCAAAGACACCCTGTGAGTATATTCGATGGTTTGGCCTCAAGTGAATTAAGGTTCAAGTTACCTTTTTGAGCATGTGTTAGATTTGAGCGCTGGGTAGTATGGATAGGAAAAATTGTGTTCAGCTTTGCCACCGGATTATCCATTTAAACTTCTTCAAAACTCTAAAAGAAGAATATCAGCCGATTTATTAGATCACAACGATTCAAATCATACAAAATAGCTGCTGGAAAAACTATCGGTTTCGCTAAATGGTGCTTTTGAAAAAGTGGCTGTGATTTTTGTCAAACTACCACACCGTACTGGGGTACGCAACACAACTGCGCAATGAAAAAACCACAGCCACTTTTTCAAAAGCACCATTCAGCTAAGCCGATAGTTTTTCCAGTAGGTATTTTGCATGAATTGAATCGTGATGATCTAATAAATCGACTGATATTCTTCTTTTAGAGATTTGGAAAGGTTTAAACGGATAATCTGGTAGCAAAGCTGAACACAATTTTTTCTTGCGCACACTACCAAGCCTTGAGGTAACTTGAGCCTTAAGGCTCTTTGAGTATGTGTAAGAATGAACGCTTGGTAGTATGCGCAGGAAAAGTTGTGTACAGCTTTGCCGCCGATTTATCCTTATAAAGCATTAATTAACTCTAAAAGAAGAAAATCAGTCGATTTATTAGATTATCAGGACTCAAATTATGCAAAATAGTTGGTGGTAAAACAATTGACCGGGCGGGATGGTGCTTTTGAAAAAGTGGATGTGGTTTTTTTCACTACGCTGTTGTCTTGCTTGCCCCGGGACAGTGCAGTGGTGTGACGAAAAATCGACGCCACTTTTTCAAAAGCACCATCCCGCCCGGTCAATTGTTTTGCCACCAACTATTTTGCATGATTTGAATCATGATAATATAATAAATCGACAGATTTTCTTCTTTTAGAGTTTATTTAATGCTTTATATGGACAAAGCGGTGACAAAGTTGAACGCATTTCTTCCAACGTATACTATCAAGCGTTCAATTCGTGTAGACGCTCACCGAAAGTTCTTTGAACCTTAAGTTCACGTTTTTGGCATTTCCGACCACTGTGCGATGCTTGCTGGCTCGTGGTGGATTCGGATTGGTTTGTAGTAGTTGTTAAGCCAACCGACTAAACCTAAACCTCTTGTATCGCGTAATCCTCATCCACCCGGGGCAACCGTTACGTACTGCTTTAGTGGGGAATGTGTTCTAGCTTATTCTGTTTTGTGTCAATCATTATGTTTTTATGCATATCTACTTTTTCTTACTTGCTATCCAACCTTCGAGATATATCTGACCTGCTCAGGTCTGCTGCAAATATCGTCACCTCGTCGCTGTTGTGCTATCTTATGACAAGCGCCATTTTGCACATTTCGAGAAAAACGATTTTTAAAGTTTGAGATACAATATCTTGAAACTTATAAATGGTATAAACAATTCAAAGAAGACAAATGATGCTTCTATCTATTCTGCATTAATCTCTCAAATATTACGAAAATCGGTTAACTACATTGCGAGTTTTTTTTTAAAAATATAAACAAAAGTCGGTCTCACACGTGTCATAGGTGTGTATTGATGACAAAATTTGTATGGCGTGTCATAATCGTGCATGGAACATTTTCCATAGAAAAAAATAATCAATTATTAACTTTTATTCATATCTTTGGCTTCATTTGGTCTATAAACAATCGGTGAGATGCATTTTTAAGGAAATGAGTCAGGGAATCTAGAAAAAATAGTTATTTTTGGTTGCAGTGTTGCCAAATATGCTATATTTCCAGTTTAAAACTTAAATTGCATTTTTCTCACAGTTCGTACATTTTTGTTTCGAAAATGATTATGCCATTGTGTTTATCAGATAGTTTTACATATAAAAACATCTCATACATAAATATAATTTGAGCCAATCCCCAAACACAGTCATTTGAAGCAAAAAATTAAAAATTTCTCAGCTCGTTTCTCGCTATATCTCAGTAACCAAGCAGAATGTCAAAATTCTGTAAACGCCACTTTGTAGAGATTTTTTAGACAAGTAATGTGGCATATCTAACTCAGTTTACACCAAAATGGCGTTTGTCATAAGATAGCACAACAGCGACGACCTGCTGAGACATGAACCGATCGGGAAGTGTCGGCCATAAGAATTTACATTTGTTTACAACCACCTTCTTCTTATCCTTCTTGGTGCTAGTCGTTCCTATTTATCTGCTAGCTGGTGCTGAGAACTTCTCGGCGGCGGTATTTCACTCTATACCGATGTCCATTTTCGCGATCCATTTCGCTGCCACTCCAACGAATTAATTATCGGCGTTAAAATTTCTCTAGGCAACAATATCCCGATTTTCTCCAACTTCGTGTTTTTCCTCCTTAGCTGCCGTTGCTAGTCCGCCGACCGACATCTGCTGTTTACTTCCTACTGTTGCTGATATCGAAGCTTGTCGAAACGTGACCCGATTCCTCAGAGACGTCGTTCAACTCGACATACATCCCTTTCCAGCCACCTTCGTAAAGTTTCGTCCTTGGTTTCTTCATTGACTTGTTTCTAGAGTGACCAAACTCAAATGACATGTCACTACGGTTTGCAGTATATTTTCTTTCCTGAACAGGAAGTTAATAAATTTTTAAAAGTAATTCAAAACCCTCAGGGGGGGGGGGGGGGGGGGGTTGAACCCCCAAACCCTCCCCCCTTGCGAACGGGCCTGCAACACACCATCGGGTTTGGGTCGTCAGGGCGCTAGTGACCCGGATGTCAGGCCTCAACGGAATCGCAGGACCGACCTCGACACTTTACCGGGTAGCTGAATCCACCACCGGGACAAGAGCAAGCAGATCGGGACGAAGCGGGGAGCTAAATGGAAACGAATATCGGCTTCGGGAGAACCTCCCTCGGAGTGGGCTAGATCCATCATCGGGGACTAGACCTAGTAGTTCGAGAACATGATTATAGTAAAGTTGGGAGCTGAATGGATCACCAAGAGAGAGCCAAAGAGTTCAAGAAGTTGTAGTGCTAAAACCAAAGGACAATCGGTATCGGGAGAACATCCTTCGCAGGAGAACTCTTCGTCGGCGTAAGCTAGGTGCACCGCCGGAGACTAGACTGAATAGACCGCGACGAGACACCACCAGTCGCGGGTAGTCAGGACACCAGCGAAGCGGACGCCCTGCTCCACCGGAATCGCCGAACTGACCTCGACACCTGGTTGGTCGGCTCGGTTTCGGGAGAACTTCTTTTGCCGGGAAATTCTCCGTTGGAGTATACTAAGTCCATCGTCGGGGACTAGACTGAGTAGTTCGCGAATAAGTTGGGAGCTGAGCGAGTAAGTGGTCCTGAATGCAACGAGAAAGGAGATGCGGTGCTGAGTGGCACAAGGGAGCCGAACGGCTTGGTAAATTAGACAATCAGAAATTTGCCGCTCGGATTGTCTTCGTAGGGGAAGAGCACTAGGTATCGACACACAGCTGGCTTTCCGACTGCCGTGCAGATATTACCAGCCTGTGTGGATGTTCGAGAACTGGTGGTGTGTCGAGGAGTGGTGCTGTATCTCTACTGAAGGAACTAACTACTAAGTAGCTGAATTGAAATGGATGCTATGCAGGTAGTGCCGGGGAGGAATCGGGTCCTGGGCAAGAGCAGTGAATTTTATCGGGTCGGGTGGTAGCCCAAACCCGTTCCCTGAGACGTTGGGTTCTGTACATTTTTTCCTGCCTTTCCAGGGTTTTTTGAAATTTTTTCTGCCTCCAAAAAAAGAAGAAAAAACACACACACATACATACAGTCATTGTCCCGTTTTGTCGAGCTGAGTCGATTGCTATGACACTAGGCTCTCCGGGCTATGAAATTTTTTAAAAGTTGATGTGAATCCTATACTTTTCTTTTGTAAAAAAAATGTAGAAACCCGGCTCATTCAAGCTAACGCATTGGGCCATGTCCAAAGTTTATAAAAAAAAGCACACCTACATGTCGGTTTCACTGTGTCTCATCGGCAGAAACACAAAGTGTGTTTTAGTTTTAAGGGATTTGCGTCAAGCCGGCGCAATAAGTTAGTATTGGTTTCTGATGAGGCGAAGCCGAAACGCAACACAGTATGAAATAAGGATTTGTGCCCTCCTGTACAAAGACTGGTTTTTACCAACAAATTTTCACCCTAGCGAGAAATTTTGGTTTTTACCAAATTTTCCTCCTTAGGGTGAAATATAGCATAGTAACACCTACATGGCTTTTTCTGACTGCAGGTAAAACTAGCCTTAAACCAATGTGGATGACATTTTTCTTGATGATAATTATTATAACATGTTATTACTTAAAGCATTCCCGCGATTATCACATGCAACCAAGGAAGCTGCTAATTATGAAGTAAAAAACATCTCTCAGCTAATTGATGCTAAATTTGAACTCACCACAGATCGTACGGCATTCCTTCCCCATTTGCAAGAACTTCTCCAATGCCATTCAACGCATACTAATCAATACCCGCCATTCTGATGGTGGTGTGCTTTTTTTCCATTTCCATTTCATTCCAACAGACAAACAAAAATACAACGCTGAATAAATTTTTCCTTTTCTCTCCCTGCTCCTCTGTCCATCCTCAGGTTTCTCCGCTGGGAAAGAGCGTTCTCCTGACCGGCTGTGAGTCACTGTTGGCTCGCGCTCTGGCCAGAAGATTGGACGACCTTGGTTTCACGGTGTATGCTGCCTTCAAGAATCTGGATGAAAACATCGAAGCCGGCACGCTGAAGGCCATCTCGTCTGGCCGGTTGAAAACGATACAGCTGGACGTTACCTCCGAAGTGCAGGTGAGAGTTTATATTTACTCTATCAATTACTGTTATTGAGCGTATCGGAACTACTTAGCACTGCGGAGAACTCTCGGAAAATGGATTCAACCGGGACCTGTATGAAAGTTTGACGATAGTCAGGTTGGTTAAAATCGTAAACGGTGTTTTTATTACTGACGTTATAGTTTGCGCTTGAACCCGAAACTAAAAAATGGGTTGCTCCGTGCTGGAAAATTCAGTGCCTTCCTTGATGGTTCCAATTTATGGTGTACTGAAACGTGTGGTAGGTGAAAGATAAACAGAACAAGCGAACAGAGCAACAGGCTGCTGAGTGCCTGACGACGATGAACAAAATACGTGGTAAATCGAGGAAGCATGAAGTAGCTGAGATAACAAAAATAGTCAGTTTTTTGTATAAATCTGTACTTTACGGCAAAAAAATATACTTGAACCTGGAAAAGAGGTTGCCTGTGTTTGAAACTAAACATTCGCAGACGTCAGCTCCTTTATTTCGGGCTCAAGCGTAAAGTTTTTGTAATTATAATTTTTATGTAATTTGTGTCCATCAAATTAATATTAAAGGTCAGACTGAAAAAAAAAAACAAATTTTCTGATCAAACCCGTCTTGCTAAAAATAAAAAAGTTTCTAGCTTCAGCATGATACAGCCTGTTACCGTTGAAACCCAACTAATCCGCACCGTTGTTTTTAGTCGAAACCATTTTCTCTGGCAACGGCCATCGGTTGGACCATGTTGGTCGGAAAAGTTAATCAATTCCTAATTAAATCTTCATCAAAGCTCCCCGTCCAAGGTCATTTGAATCCGCAAGGATGGCAGCTTCTTTCGCGCCGGTCCCTGCTGTCATTGCGGGAGGTCAAAACCGCCCTTTATCCGCCCTCTGGGACGAAATGGAATATTATTAAATTTTAAAACTTCTCACCCATCAGCCGAAAGCCATCAACAACGAAACGAACAAATCGCAGACCAACCAGCAGCAGCAACTCAAATACATTCAAAGCCTTGATTTGCCAGATATATCCTAGCCCTCGAGCAGATGATGGTTGTGCTTCAAGAACACAAACGAATCAAAAGCACACTTCGATGAAAGCAACCTTCTTGCCGATAAACAAGTTACTTCTCTGACTGTCTGTGATGTTATCTCCATCACACTTGGACTCATCTGTGGCTGACTGTGTGTCTTAGCGAAGTATCTTTAGAACTGGTTGCTGCGTGGGTGGTTGGAGGCGCCAGGCAAACTGTTCCCACCCTCGGCCCGGACGCGGACATGGACACACACACACACACACACTCGCATGCAGTTTCTTCCCTCGAACCGCCAACAGCTTCCAGCTACTTTAAATTGAGATATTGTTCTATATTTCTTAATTTTCGCGCTGAAAGAAAAACTGGGCAAACGACTTCGCTCGGAGATTTTTTTTCAGTACTCCCGCTAATGTAGGAAGACGCCAGTCCTGGGTTGGGTAGCCCTAAAAATGTCTTGTGGGGGTGTAAAAGCTTTACACTAATGTTATTATGGACCTGATTTCCTTTTCTTTCGGACATTGTTTCGCGTTTCATGGATTGGGACCGGATCGTTCGGTCGTTGGGCGGTCGGTGGGGAAAATAAAGAAATCCCATGATGGGTTCGGTCGACCGAGAAAGGGAAGGTTGTCGGAAAGGGGGAGCGTTATTCGTATCAATTTGGCACCGGTGGTTGCGTTGAGATGACATTTTGCATTATCAGCATCGGACCGAAGAAGTTACTACTGATGATAGCTATCGGAAATTCGAAATTGCGGAATGCTCGAGGTTCCGGTTGGAAGGTTTACGCCCACGTAGCAACCGTCGATGGAGCGGTTGGAGCCTTCGGTTGAAACGATAAATCTGCTTGAGGATGTCGGATTCGGGTTGAATTGGTATTGCCTTACTGTAGGTAATATTTCAAAATTAACAGGAAGTCGTTTACCTTAGTCCAGTGTTCGAAAATTGCGATAACTTCGCTCAGACTATCTAGAACCATTGGAAATAGCACAACCTTTACCAATACTTTACAAAACGTTCTTCGCAATTTTTGAAATCGTCAGAAATTGTCATTGGTGCTTTGCCAAATCAAGAATCATTTTTACAACTAGTTCAATGTTTATTTTGATTAGTTCCATGTTGAATGAATTTTTCATCCCGTATCTTTGGATTATTATGACGAAACGAAATGCTGAAAATTTCGAAATGTTGCAATATGAAATAAAATCTACACATTACTGAAAATTATATTTGACGTGAACAACTTAGCAATATTTAGCATTCACGTTTGCATATGTTCGGTTTCGGACGCAAACAGCTCAATTTTGATTCTATGCTAGAGATTATCGAGCAAGCAAAAGTGTATCGGATATAAATTACGCAGTTCTCTTATGCTCGAAAATGTGACCTATGATAACTGTTGCCTTCAAACTGTCCACATAACAACAAATGAATGCTGTGGTTGGTGAATGAATTTATATTTCATCTGCACTCAAGCATTTGATTCTGCATGAAATTTCAGTCAGTTAGAAAGTGAATGAATGGGAGAGACCTTAAAATTAAACGTTGGTTTCGATAAATTCTACCATAAATAGGCAACTGAATTTGAAATTTTGTACCACTGCCTTCTTGATAAAAAACTTTCTGAATGAACTAGAGAATGGCGAGAAACTCACATTTTTACATTGAACGCTTCTTTTAATTGCATTTTGCAATGCGTAAAGTTACAACACTTTTTTGGCTGTGTACGTATGATTCACATCCTCAAACTAAAATGAAAACAGGAGGGGTCTATTTGTTTATTTGTTCAATACATCAACAGGCATATCAAAGCCCCAATGATGTTGGCCTTAATACTAATCTAATTTCTAACAATCAAGTACACAATAACAATAGTCATACAATAATTAAAACAAATAAAAAGGTCAAGTGTTGTTAGCTAATTGGTTAAATAGTCTGGAAAAACATATACGCATATTTTGTCGAGAAACGTTGAAATCAAATTGTAGCCGTCGCTGACCGATCCTTTGAAGCGCGTAGTTTTAGCGCCACTCCTTTCGGAGACTACCGCCAAGTTTGAGATGCCCGGATGAGACTGCAAGAATGCTAGTCAAGAAAAGAATCCTTTCTTTGAAAGAATCCAGATCGGTTCAGCTAGGCACACAAGTTAAACCCCAGAACAGGTCCAAATACCCTAGACGGCAAAACTCCCCAAGAACCAAAGCTCACCTTCTATATTCCACAGTCGAAACTCCCCCTAGCCAAAAAGCTTATCATCACTGGCAGGGTTAATGTTTGCCACCAGATCGCGCTAACAACGTGGAGGAGAATCTATCATCTATTTCAAATTTGCCACGCGGCAAAGAAAAAGCGAACGAAACATAATCGGTGACGTGGGAAATATTTCAGCAAACTAAAAATTCTGTTTCAATTACACTAACACGAAACATTTATTCAAAAACAAGCATAATTCAATTTTCGAGACGATGTATTATTAATTTTAGTTTGGTTTTCATGTGATTACGGTAAGCATGCTTTCTATTTGTTCATTGTCTACAGGCCCAGTGGCGGAGCTAAGGGGGGGGGGGGGGGGCGAAGGGGGCTAGCGCCCCGAGCGGCAAAATCAGGGGGCGGCATTTTCTGCTCAACAAATTTTAATATTTTAATAATCGTTCAAGTTTCATCAATCTCGATAAAAATCAAGTGCGGGTGAAACGCTTGAATGTACGTTATTGTCGCGTCTGTGGACGATTAAAAAGGTAAGGGATCGGGACTGACGGATGCGATCGAACAAAACTATACACATATTCCTCAGTCTCAAAAGATTCAACTGAGATGAGTTTCCGAGCGCACTTGTAGTTGTGGGCATATGCAGACTAATTTGCATTTGCTGGAATTAAACCAGGAAGCTCTATCATATACAGGGTGTTTGGTTCATCGTTAAGAATCTCTCGAGGGGTGATAAAGAATCATATTTGGCGTCAAAAATAATTTTACACAAACTGTCAAATCTCAACTGCTACAAAGTTATTCAACTTTTTCGGTAAACAGCTTGTTTGTCTATTAATGTCTCTAACTAAAAAATATACTTTGTGTTTTCAATCTTTTAATTCCATTGGAAAGGTGTTTCCTTTCCTGTTACGTATAACAGGTACGTTGGTCCAGCATAGTCGATAAGACAACCGGTCTAATAAGTGTTCTATAGAAGGTTAGTTTCGTGCGGTAGCGTACGTTTTTCGATCGAATGGTTTTTTTTGGAACCGACGATTAGCAAGGGGTAAACAAACCAACATTTTTTGTTCACTGATTTCTAGACGGAAGATCTATCCGTGAGCTTAAAAACGATAAGGCCGTTGGAAAGACAAGACGCACCCGGTGTTTGAATAAAATTTCTTTAGAAATTACTTTATAAATTTATTCTCAGTTCGAAATATCATATTTGAATTCAAAAACAAGAAAATATTTGCTATTTTTAGATTACTCAAAAATTTTCAAGCCAACTAGAATTATTTCACTTGAATTATTTATTTTTTCCTTATTTTATGTGCCTGTAGAAAAAAAGCCCCACCTTGTCCCACATATTTCTCTTCGTAGTTATAATGTTAAAGGTACTACTCGTCACAAACAAAATTCTGGCCGCTTCGTGGGTTATTACAAATTTTGGGGAACATTTTTTTTTTAATATTTATGATGAAAACACCCTTTAAATGTCATGATAATATCTATCACTCTTAGAAACTTTTTCTATTATTGTATATTTTCGAAGATTTTGGAATAAAATATTTTAATCCAGAGATTTTTTGATAAAAAAAATGTTCAAATTCATTTTCTCGAGTATTTTTCAATGTCATGTAGCGCCATCTACATAGGTTATAATGCAAAAGTGTCTTTGGTACATATGCAAAAAATATCAATACAAACAAGTTTGCCGAAGAAAGTTTTTTAATAGAACTCCTCTGTCAAAAGATAGAATTGATCTATATCAGTTTCTACTTATCTAGATCAATTCCGAAGTTGTTAATGCTCATATCCATCCAAGATACTTTACTGGAGACACCAATCCTCTAGGATACGCACCCAGGGCGCTAGAGGGTTTGAGCGTAGAAAATTGCATTCTGCCCCACTGTGTGCCGCCTACAAGGTAGTCCTCGTGTTCCAATGTGCTAGATTCTAAGGTGTGACAATGCTATTGCTCTCTCGCTCGGTCTCTGTAAAGCACGTGGATATATGGAAAATATATGGGGTCGAAATTTATTACGTGATAAATTTACAGAAATTGAGCAAGAGAGCAATATAGCATTGCCACACCATAGAATCCAGTACATTGCTCGTGTTCTGTTGAGGAGACTGCGCCTGTTGGCGAATATCAAAGCGACGGACCAAATGCGTCAAGTTCTGGATATATTCCGGGAATACAACTTGCGGACTCACTATCTGTTTGTGGATTGCACGGCGACATACGATTCAGTAAAACAAAATGAATTTCGATCAATATCGACATCATTGGCGTTGATCGCAAATCAGTGGAAGAGGCATTGTTGCCTTTTAAAAGGGAAGCTTCAAGAATCGGTCTGACTATAAACTTTGACAAGACAAAGTACATGGTAGCTGGTAGAGAACGTGCAGTCGTGTTGGGTTCGAGGTGGAAATCGATGGGGTACGCTACAACAAATTCATATATCTTAGAACACTAGTGACATATGATAACGATGTTAGCCGCGAAAGAAAAATTCATGTTGCTGCTGCGAATATGGTTTACGTAGTCAGCTAAAGTCCCACAGCCTAAAGATGCGCGCAAAATTTGCTCTATTCAAATTGCTGATATTCCTTGTTGCTCTGTACGGCTATGAGGCATGGATGTTGTAGGAAGCAAGATATCGAGTGCTCGGTTTGTTTTGAGAAGAATTTTGCGTTCAATACCCGGCAGCACAGCAGAAAATGGAGAATGGGGCAGACACATGAACCCCCAACGGTACCAAGTATACAACCATGCTGACATTGGAAGGCTATCAGCATGGTTGTATACTTAGCAGACTACAGTGAACTGGGTTTGTAGTGCGGAATGACCAAAGAGAAACCTGTTAAAGTTATGACCTGGAAGCAATTGTCGACTTCGGGGCATCCCCCGCTCTCGCTGGCTGTGCACAATTGAGGAAGATGCGCGTGCGGTGGGCGTCCATGGAACTGGCGGTCCATGATCGAAAAACCTTGAAATCTAAAATACATTCAATTATGATTCGGATTATCCGGATTGTTCGATCACTAGGTCACTAAGATAATGATGACGATTGATAGTTTGTTTATGTAAATTCAAAAATATTACAGGCGCATCTTGGCCGCTCTTTCACCTAGGGACGTTTGGGAGCATATAGGACTCAATTTGTGACAAGCAATTTTTTACAAAGCTGAGGCACGAGGTGAATACTGGGAAGTATTCACCATTCGGCGACCTTGTCATTAGTATAAAAATACTACAAATACTATTAAAAATTTATCGACTCTTGTACTATAATGAATAATTACACGGTACCCCAAAATAAAAAAGAATGTAACTTTTCAAGTGATCCAGAAAAGGTTGCAGGTCTGGTCAAATACAATACAAACCTACGTTTGATCAAATTAATATACCCTTAATATATTGATTTATAGCAAAAAAATATTTCTCGGGTCTAAAAAATTAGTTGCGCGGTGGGCGTAGCGTAGTTGGTAAATCGATTGTCTTGTACGCAGCGCACCTGGTTTCGAGTCCCGACCCCGCATATAGGGTTAGAAATTTTTCATAAGAGATTTTTCTAACCCGAAAAGGCGAATGACCTTAAGGTTAAAACTTCTATAATCGAAATGAAAAAAAAGTTACGCGGTCATTTGTTATGTTTTTTGTTGAAAGTATTATGCGGTATTTTTCATAACAATCAGTTGAAAAATGCCAGAGTAACTGATTTTTTTTCCAAATTATAAACTTGCTCGCATGAACTTTTAAGGGGACGGTTTCATAATTTTTTTTTCAAAAGATCGATTTTTTGCTCGATTACGCATACATTTAAAAGTATGTGTGTAAACTTTGAAGTTAAAATTAGGGAAAACAACGGATGTTATGATTATAGGATCCCATAGTGCGCGCATTGCCTCACTAATCCCATAAGAGTTCATGCAAGCAAGTATCTAATTTAGAGAAATTAATTTTACCATTTTTAACCGGATGTGGCGATACACAGATCGTTAAATGCAGAACCAAATCTCTCTAAATTTTTAATAAAATAAGAATGTTGAGAAATTTTCCTAATTTTCATGAAAAAATCGCAAAATATTGATTGTTGTCCCAAACCCGCAGAGTATTTTAAACGAAACAACATAACTTAGCATACCGTTGGAAAAGTCTTTTCTTTAGAACACAGAAATTGAAAATCGGTAAAAAATGGCAGTGTAGAATTATTTTAGCGACAAAGGTCTGGATTTTTTTTGCAATATATCAAGATTTTGAGGGAATACACAATTTTATATTACATTATTTTGAATTGCATTTGATGAGATCTACAACCTATTCTAGGTCACTTGAAAAGTACAAAATCACTATAGCACTATCACTATTCATGTCCGACTTTTCCCTGGAGCATATACGGCTCCAAAACAATGTTTTATCAAAACTTTGGGGATCAAGGAGCATGAAAAACCTGTTTTAGGTTCTTCTTTCGCAGTGCTGCAAATTGCTCAAGTTTTACCATCCGATGCTCAATACCTCTACAATATTTACAATAATCAAATTGTATGGAAAAGGTAGTCGAAGACAGTCTAAATTGATAGGGTTTATCAGTTTTCAAAAATAATTCGAGTCATCATAAATATATCAAAAATTTAGGTTACGCCCTTAACAGAAACTGTCCTTGGCAGCACTGCTCCAGCGGGATCTGGCTAGACAAATTACAATTACTTCAGTTCTACGAATAATACCTGTGCTAGCGCTCAAATGAAATTTAATAATCTCAATAATTGATTTTATGAGCTAGTCTTGCCTTAGCCTAAACTTATAGTTATAGATAGAGATGGGTTTAAAGGGATTAAAGGTATATAAAGATCGTTTTGCTAGAGAATTTAAAAAAAGACATCGCTAATCGGCAGTAATTCACAAGAATTATATTTTAAAATGTTTTATCCCATTCATTGATCAGTGCATTTAAATATGTAAGTTTTGAAAACACGTTAATTTTTTTTTTAAATTATTGTGATGTATTCAATAGGAACTTTATAGTACTTCGCGATCTTGCACTTCATACTTCGATTTTATATTTAGAGTAATTATAACTAATATCTTATATTTTATAGAGGATCCTACCAATAGCGTGGTGCGGACATGTGAGCGGAGTCGTAGCGTCACCTTTTCCTAGGAAATTTATGCGCAGCACTACAGCAATGAAAAAATAGTGACAATAAAATGTGAAAAAGTTCATTTTCATGTAGACATTTTCTAATACTTTTATCATATTTGTTTCATATAGGTGGGAAAAAATCGAACTCTTTTGAAAATTCATTATAAAAGGGGCGGCAAATTTAATTTTTGGCCCCGAGCGGCAAAACACCTCGCGCCGCCACTGTACAGGGCTAACTCTCTATTGTGTGCGTTTTTCTTCTCTATCTATCTGTTCTTCTGTGTGCTTTCAAAAATTCGACCCAACAGGCTAAGGAATCCGGAGCGGCAAGCGAGATGCGGCTATTACTTGTACACCCGGGTGTTTTTTATAACATGTGCATCTCGAGGGTGCTATCGAGAACGCCGTCACATGTGCACATGGATCTTCGTGATCACGTCATGAGCGTGGCCCGTCTGAAAGCGGGGGCTCAGAAAACTGACCGGAGGACGGTCTCAAAATTGTCTACGGATCGTCTTCTCTGGACGCCACTTCACCGCTAGTGATAATTCGAACGGACTCACCGAATCAGCTACTGTTGAATGAAGACTATGATGATGATCCTGCTGCTGCTACTGTTGTGCGGGGGCAACGAGACGATCAGATGAACTGCTATCGCCTCGGCCGAATCTGACCAGCTGTTGCTGATTGACGATTGCTTCGATTACTGGCCGAAAGTGATGATTCGAACCGGCACGTGGACTTCAGGCGATCACCGGAAGATTTGGGCACTTCCGATGGAGCGATGTGTTGGCGTATCGGCTCCCTTCCGACAAAAACGTGCGCCGGGTAAATTTGTCCTGGCGGTTGCAGAGTGATGCGAAATGCGGCAAGCGGGCGATGAACATATTTGCGTGCGATTTGCACCGAATGATCCTGTTTGGAGTTTGGAGCCTGGCGGTCGAAAGGGTTGTTAGCCACGTGTGTGGTCAGAATTCTAAGCACAATTTACCTTCTCCTATCGATTCGCACACAGAATCGGTTCGCACTTTTACGCTCTCTATGCACACGCACAATTTCTAACTAGTAAAAGAAATAGAAATTTATAACCTACTGAAATATCAGCCACGTCACGGCTTTACCTACACTGGTTTTCACGCGGGCAACAAATCGCGGCACTTCCACTCTGCTGAACGGTTTGGGACAAAGTGATTAGAGCCTGATTTCCTCAGATTAAGAAAGGGAGTCTCAAAGTACCCGGAAGTACGTCATTTTCTGAGAATTCTTCGGGATTACTCGGGATCTCAGATCATTCAACCATCTAGTTTGTTCTGGCGTAAGCAAGCGGTCTAGCTTTCCCTTGCCCTCAACTTTTGGTGCAAGGATTCTTCTTGGAGTTAGTATTCTCGCAATCTCACTCGGGCTTGAAAGAAACGAGTGTGATCTTCGGATACAGAAACGGTTGGACTTATCGAAGATAGGACACATTGCCTAAATGTTGGCGGATGGAATAATTAGCTTTGATTGAAGTAATTGAAATGTGGATTCTATGTCTGATACTTGATGATCTATTTGTCGGATTGTGTGGGTGTAAATTATAGGCTTGGTGATGAATTGAATGTATAAGTTATTATATATTCAATTCAATATATTTACAATCTTAACTTACTAGGAATGTACAACTGTTACAAAATGCAGTAGCTGCCTGGTTAAAAATTCGTTGCAGACCAGTGATGGCTCCAT
The DNA here is from genome assembly GCF_030247195.1 of Topomyia yanbarensis. Classification (NCBI taxonomy): domain Eukaryota; kingdom Metazoa; phylum Arthropoda; class Insecta; order Diptera; family Culicidae; genus Topomyia; species Topomyia yanbarensis. Next base: position 27,070,729 of record NC_080672.1, read on the forward strand.
ACATACTATAGTTAGTTTTTCGGAATGGTAATCTGAACATAATGTTGTTGCGTAGTGTTCGAGGAGCGACGTTTATGTTGACTTGTTCCAGAATAGCTGGGGCATCTATGCGACCTTGCAGAGTGTCAGCGATGAACAAGGCTTTTGCAGTATTCCTTCGAACATGTAGGGGCTCTAGTTGAATTAGCTGACACCGGTTTTCATAGCGAGGTAGTCGGGAAGGATCTCTCCACAGCAATCTACGAAGCGCGAAACGTAAAAAGCGACGCTGAAAGGAACTCTATTCTCTCAACGCCATTATTGTAGTTTGGACTCCAAACTCCAGAGCAATATTCTAGAATTGATCGCGATAAAGAACAGTAGAGCGATTTGAGACAATAGATATCCGTAAAATTTTTGGCTATTCTGAAGATGCATCCCAGTGCTCGAGATGATTTACCAACTGCATAGGATACGTGCTGTTTAAACGTAAGTTGAGGATCCAGAATCACTCCCAGATCTTTAACGTGTCTGACGCGTTCAATGTCTGTTTCTAGTAGACGGTAGTTAAAATGAATCGAATCCTTTTTTCCGTGAAAACGATATTACCGAACACTTCTTTGGGTTCACGCACATGCGGTTCGTGTTACACCAATCAGCAAAGACATCAAGCTGCTGTTGGAGAAATCTGCAATCTTCAATTGACCGAATTAGGCGGAATATCTTGAGGTCATCTGCGAAGGACAATCGTGGAGTCTAGATGTACATCATTGAAGTATATCAGAAACATCAACGGTCCCACGTGGCTTCCTTGATGAATTCCTGACGTAGAAATGAAGGTGGGGGCCTGACAATCTCCTATGACAACCGCTATCTCTCGGTCTGTGAGGTAGGATCGAAACAACTGCAAAACACTACCTTTTTTCTCCAAATCTCTCCATTTTTGCGATTGCGATATCGTGATTTATCTTATCAAAAGCGGCAGATAAGTCGGTGTAAACAACGTCGGTTTGAGCACGATGTTCCATACTCTCGGTTATGTAGGATGTTAAACACAGCAGGTTAGACGCTGTTGACCGCCCGGGCGTGAAGCCGTGTTGATCGTCACTTATGTACTGCTTACAATGAGCCTGAAGAGGTTCCATAATCACCAGTTCGAACAACTTCGAAACTGCACTCAATGAAGTTATTCCACGGTACTTATTGACGTCTCGCTTATTATCCTTCTTGTGGACTGGGAACATGTTCGCGTATTTCCAGCAAGACGGGAAAACTCCTCTAGATGCTCGAAAAATATGAAGAAGCGGAGGTGGTTTTCTTATGAGCCAGACAACCGACAGCCAATATAGGTAGATTTTTGGCCAACAGTAGTTTTGTTTGAAATAGCCGATCCAGGCCCGAGCGCACGGAGGGGGGAGGTTTGGGGGTTCAATCTCCCCTAATAGCGTTTTGAATTACTTTTAAAAATTTATTATCTTCCTGTCCAGGAAAGAAATATACTGCAAACCGTTTAGACACATAAAATGTCATTTAAGTTCGGTCACTCTAGAAACAAGTCAATAAAGAAACCAAGGACGAAACTTTGCGAGGGTGGCTGGAAAGGGATGTATGTCAAGTTGGACGGATTCTCTGCAGGATCGGTTAACGTTTCGACAAGCTTCGATACTGGCAAAAGTAGTGAGTAGACAGCAGTTGTCGGTCAGCGGGCTAGCAACGGCAGTTATGGAGGAAAAACACGAAGTTAGAGAAAATCGGGATAACGTTGCCTAGCGAAATTTTACCACCGATGATTATTCCGTTAGAGTGGCAACGAAATGGATCGCGAAAATGGGCATCTGTATAGAGTGAAATACTGCCGCCAAGAAGTTCTCAGCACCAGCTAGCAGATAAATATGAACGAATAGCACCAAGAAGGATAAGAAACCCGGCCAAGGTGGTTGTAAACAGATGTAAATCCTTATGGTCGACACCCCCGGATCGGTTCATGTCTCAACAGGGTACGATATTTGCAGCAGACCTGAGCAGGTGAGATATATCACGAAGGTTTGACAGCATGTAAGGAAAAGTAGCTATGGATAAAAACATGACGATTAACCCATTATATCCTAGCGTATGAAATTTCATACGCAGAACTATCCATCGTTTATCGTGTATTTGCTGTAGAATTTTGGAATCTAACTGATTTATTATTGCAGTAATGGGGTCTTTACACCTCATATTTCATTGTGAAACAAGACTGCCGCCATTTTTTGTAATTTTATTTACATTTTTGAACCGTGTATAGTTAGGGCAAATGGCGGCTGAAAAGTAAGCAATACATTTAATTAGATTTTATTGTTGGAACTCGTTCTAATAATACCATTATGTGACAAAACGTTCCCACAGGTATAAAAGAAGTGTTGTCTATCAGAAAATACGAAGAAATATGTGAAACAACTCAAAATTTGTTGTTTTTATATAATCGTACGAAATTTTTTGCACGAGATATTTTCATTCTCAAAACCATTTTAAGCGCGATTTTATTTTTCCCATAATCTTTGATACATTTTTTGATGGAATTGAAGATATCACTGCATTTGGCTCAATTTTTGAAACCCCTGGGATATAATGGGTTAACACAAAACAAAATAAGCAAGAACACAAACCATACTAAAGCAGTACTTAACGGTTGCCCCGGATGGATGAGGATTACGAGATACAAGAGGTTTAAGTTTAGTCGGATGGCTTAACAACTACTACAAACCAATCCGAATCCACCACGAGCCAGCAGGCAACGCACAGTGGTCGGAAATGCCAAAAACGTCACTAGAGACCAAACCATTGAATATATTCATAGGGTATCTTTGGAGGAATTGTTCATATGAATATTCCCCATAATCTGATAAATATTAAATGGAGGCATGGCTTACTATGATTGAACTGGAAAAATTAACTTTTTATACTGACGAAGTAGAAAGTTGGTGTCTTCGACAAAGTTTTAGGAATGCTCATAATGAAGAAATTTGTTGAACAACTTGAGCTTGTAGGACTTAATGTTATCGATTTATAAAGCGTTTTCTATGGCTTAAATTTAGCTTTTTAATATAGCTTTTTTCGCTGTGACTTTTCGTGCAAACGATGTTCCAGACAAATGTTGAGGTGTTAAAACCACATAATATTGTTGAAGACTGCATGTTAAAATATTGTTGAAAACTACATATAAAAATTTCACCTGAAATCGGCGGCGCGGCGCACACCTCTTGTAAAAATACTCATTCGTTTTAGAGTTATTGAAGAATTTTAATTTTTTTTACACCAAGTTCCACTGCGAAAGGTGCAAACCAAGATGGACGAGCAGGCACTATTTTCAATGTCCGGACTATACCGAAAACAAAGACGTAGTCCTACGTCAAAAATTCAATTTAACTACGACCGAAATACCCCACCACTATTCCGGGTCGGCTTTTTTCTGACTGTGCTTTGATGCTAGCTGAGTGTGAGCCGATGGGTATCTCCGGCCACCGACATCCTTTCAGGCTTAGTAGAGGTCGATTTGAATATTTCTCCGATGGCAAAAATAATACCAATAAGTCTTATTTTCGATACAAATTATATCTAATACATCCGGCCCCCGGATGGTCTACTTCCGGAGCAAAGACAAGCCATTTAACGTCATCGATAAATCGCGTGATCTAACTAAACAATACTCGACCGTGTACGAAAAAGTATTTTGTCTGCGTATCCGCCCGGGAAGTAGAGATTGGTGGTGTAGTCTTCGGGAAGGGCCTTGATTGCGAAATAGGAGGTAGCTCCTTCCAGATCCCTGTGCTTCAGTCAGTGTAAATTCTGGTATGAAAACAAATGTGTTCAGTAAAAATCGAGGAGTATTAGAAAACTTATTTTCCTCATTTCGAGCCTTTCGCCGGATTTGTTCTTCCAAAATTTGTTCTTTTGAACGGGGTTCGTCGACTTGTTCGCCTTTTTGTAACCTGGGGCATGAACTGAAGACCCCATTGTAGAAATAAGGCACGGTGTGGAAAATGCGGAGAAGATCAAGACATTGGCTCCTGGTCTCGGAAAGTCCACATGGGACATCCAAAACTTTAAGTGTCTCTATATTTCAGTCATATATTTTTTCTAGGTTTCCTTCCGACGTAGATCTTCTTCAATTTTAGCATTATTCGCCATGGCCGAAAACAATATTGAGGAGCGTTTTGAGGATCAAAACGTGCTATTATTTCAATCGGATTAGCCTTTGCTCGGTACCAGGTATTGAAGTTGTCGCTTGTTAAATCCGAATCATAGGCAAAGATTTATTGATATACTTTCCATATACATCGCTCCTCAACTGGTTCGAGAAGATTTCAACTCCCACGGCATGTCATGGGGTTGTCTTCATGCTGATAACCGATATATCTTACCGCATGATATTCGTGACAATTTCAGTATGACCATCTTGAATACAGTGGAAATGACACGAATGCCTACCAGTGCAGCCAAGTGCGCTAGATTTGCTCATTGATTGAAAGAGCTACGCGTCCACTATATCCGAAACAATCAAATCAAAATGAGAAATTCCTCCGGTGGCAGTGTGCAACGTTTTGACTGGCTTGTTTTTCTACACTGAGATTAAAGGTCAGACGAAACGAATACCTGGCGCGAATAATCGTGGACGGTTTACCACTCCGTTCTGGGCAGAGAGTGCTCCGAAATGTATGCGAAAAGGTCCTATGAGAACTTTTTGAACGTCAGATCGCCCAAATTTTTCCGAATATACGCGACGTTAGAAACGCAAAAAAAAACTTGATGCAAACTGAAAAACGCGGTTATTGACACCGGTTCGTCAACGGATTAACGAGAGAAACAATATTTCGTCTAGCAGCTGGGTCCTAAGCCGTGTACTCGATTCGACCTTTGATCGGAATACATGGAGCTAAGAGTTCTTAATCGGCGACAACAGCATTCCATGTAAATTCATATTCAAATGATAGACGTTTCACGATGAAATTATAAAAATGTATATAAACGTAATAATTCTTCTTCAAACACACCAATTTATCTGACAGTAAAGATACTCGCGCTAAGCATTTTCCCCACAAAACTAATGGTTTTATATTTACCTACGACCATGTCCACATCGTTACAGTTCCAAGTAGGCGCATCGATCGATGGAGCATGGAAAGAACTCCTAATTTTTCCGGAGAGAATATGGGAGCCTAGATTCTTTGTATTGAAATCGTCTCGGATTGTCTGATACAAATAATAGTTTGAGTTCATTCGCATTGTCCTATTCCGGGTAGTAAGAAAAATGGCGGACACTTAGGCAAATTTTTAAATTTTTTTAGGCATTAGAAGGTAATATTTGTGAAACATCGCGCAGCTTTAAAGAATTTTTCAGTTAGATTTTGAGTTAGAGATCGCTGGAAAATTGGCAAATTTTTAAATTTTTTTAGGCATTAGAAGGTAATATTTGTGAAACATCGCGCAGCTTTAAAGAATTTTTCAGTTAGATTTTGAGTTAGAGATCGCTGGAAAATTGGCTAATTTTGTGGAATAATGAAGGTTTAGGAATCCCAAAGGCAACGACCAACCTTGGTTAAAAAGGATGGATGAACGTCGTGACTTCCTTCTGGTGGCATCTCGGGTCATGTCCAATCATTATACGTTGAATGCGCATCTCCGGCGTATTGGGGTCGTAAAGCGCGTTCTCTGTGCTTGCGGTGACGGCTCTCGCGACATTAAACATGTTGTCTGGTCGTGCGCCTAGTGTTCTACACACAAAAAAAACTAAATTTTGCCGTTAAGGTACCTGTTTTTATCAGCCCCTTTGGTGTATCTTTGGTTGACAATGGCAAAACATATTTATTTATTTTCTTTTTTAAACCGAAGCTGTGAAAATATTTAACATTATTCGGTATACATAGTCTCATAACTCTGGCTGGTTAACGAAATCGGGTCGAAAAGCTGACAAAATTAGGGGCTGATAAAAACGGGTTTTTATTGTATTTCGAAACTTACCACAATCTAACAAACCGTAATTGACGAAATGACGAAATATAACCGTGTTCTGTGTAATTTTACATGAAAGATGTACTTTCCAAGCGCAGTGCCATAAAATTACATATTTTAAACAAACGCCATATGTGGAGTAAAATTTGATGACTCGCAAAATTCAACGACATGTTAAATTAAAATCAAATGTAAAACTATTGCATTTTTGATGCTCGTATAGTCATCGTCAAGAGACGTAAATTTACACGATTTTTTCTAGTTGTGTAGTGCCAGATCTGCCTTAAACGAATCTCTTCGGCCTGGTTCTAGTCCGAGATATGCTGGCTATCCTCCAAATTTATTTATGTCTACTCTTTTGGTTGACTTACTAACAGGTACCTGCAAATGTGATCCCAAGAGTTCCAAGCGGATCCAAGGAGGCCAGTTGGCGATCCGGTTCATGACGTCCTGATAGTGATCTTCCGTTTGCCACCAAGTTACAAGTTTAACTTCATTTTTTCCTTGTCATTTTTCTCTGATTGTTCTCTGATACGGTCTCTGCTACTGATGTTGGGATTAACAATCTTTTGTCTTCCTTATACAAAGTCTACTGATTGTCTAGTGATTGTTTTTCCTTGCTTCAATTTTTAATCAAATGATTATTCATGTTAAAAAATTACAAATTGTTTATATTGTCTTTAAAAATATTCCTAACTTCATCCCACAGTCTGAATAAAATTGTATATTAATATTTTTTGTCTATCGATCTGAACTCATTGTTTTAAGATGTAGATGTGACAAAATGTATTTCCATGAGTATAAATATAATAAATAATTTCAAATTTCAAACAAATCCTAATTATTCTCAAGAAATTTAAATTGTAAAGCAAAGAAATTTGTACCTGAACGAAAATATGCAATTGTTTTACATCGAGGATTTCGAACGCAAGAATTTTGTGCGAAAAAAAAAACTCAAACGTGATTAATCTCAGGTTTTAATTTGTTCCAAACTTTCGAGTGGGTAATTCCCCCTTCGGTAATTTTCCAGTGGGTAGTACTACCCATACTACCCACGCATTCCGCCGGCCCTGGGCGTGCATAGCGTGATTGGTAAATCGATTGCCTTGTACGTGACTCGCCTGGATTCAAATCCGAACCCCGCACATAAGGTTAGAGATTTTTTCAACCCGAAAAAGAGGCGCATGCCCCTAAGGTAATTTCGTTCCATTGAAAAGTAAGCTGCGTATCATTCCCTTACAATTGATGTTTGGTTTATCATTCGAAATTTGATCAAGTGATGAAGGAACAAATTCGGCGAAAAAAACATGGATGGATGATGACGGATATAACCAGAGTAAAGTAGAACTCACTTCAGGGCTGTAGTTTGAAAACGAGTTTAACTATGTGTTTTGTCATGGTGAGATTTTATGGCATAGGACTACATTTTCTTTTTCATATTCGGTTTACTTTTCAAATCCAAAAAAAAAAGAAGAAAGGTTTTTTTATGGGACTGATAGGAGCTTATAGCTTAGAAGATCCCGATCCGTCCCGCGAGACAAAATTTACAAAATCGGACGAAGTGGCGATTGCCTGCCAAGTAAACACCGGTCCTCAGGAGGAGGACTCAATTTTGCTTCTGTTTGTCTAGCAGTGTATAACGTCAAGTCGTCTATTTTGTATAGTCAAAATAGACGACTTGACTACTTGATTACTGGCGACTTAACAAACAACGCATGTTAAGTCGCCAGTAATGCAATTAAAACTTCGCACTGATTCTCTAAGTCTGAAGCGGATCAACAGACTATTAATTAAATAAGAGACTATTTTTTTGGACTGCAGCGATTCGTTCTTCATGCAAGACAGTTGGGGTTGAATTACGTTATCCCTACTGTGACTTCGTTACAGTCGTCTGTTTGAGGTACGGGCATCGTGGGCATTCTATAACGTGGTTGTTACCTTCTTCGTTTGCACAGATCAGACATCTCGGAACCTGTCGGCAGTCATTTGCCTTGACACGACCTTGTTTTCCGCATCTTCTGTATAATTTGCTTCTGTCAGGTTCACTGCAGTTTCTAGCCAGGTGCCAGCGAACTCTTGTCACTTGAAGCACACTAATGTTCGCTGAGAGACGCACGTTATGACGCACCACCCTTCGCACGTTATGATCTCGGACGTTATGACACGGTGTCTGTTTGTTTTACGTATAGAATGACCTGTATGTATACAATGCGAAATGTGGTTTTGCATTTTTCGAGCATTGATGGTATCCCAGCTGGACATAAGCATTACGTACACACAGGACACTGATCAAAATTAAGAGCAACTACCTTAGAAGAGTGAAAAGTAATCCTAATAATGTACAACTCAAAGGCCTACTTCGCCTTGTAACGAAAAAAGTCGATGTACTGAAGAAACGTTGCAAAAAGACACATTTTGAAAATATCCTTACAACACAAAATCATTCGAAACTTTGGAAACACAATTATAACATTTTTGGTCGTTCTAAGTCTACAGATCCCATAAGATTAGTATGCGATGGTGTTAGAATAGACGCGACCAGCCATTTTAGCTTGTGAATCTCTTCACGATGTCCTTGAACAAACACAATATAGTACGTTGATTTAAATAATTGAATTTGGTTAGTCTATAATATCAACTTTTAAATAGGGCTAATAAGATTTGTAAACAAACTTTTGCTTTGCCAATTTCTCTTATTTTGTTATAATTTAAACACAGAAAACATTTGAAATTGATTCTACCAAGGGTAAAGATGTTGATTCATGTGTATTTTTCATGAAATTCAACTCGAAAGCAGAATAATGAGTGAAATTAGTTTGTTTACAAAAATCTCATTAGCGTTTTTGAAGAATTAATATTGTATTGTTGATGAAATTTATCAGAGAAAAGTTGTTAGCGCTCTTTCTGGATTTAAAAAAAAAGCATTTGATACACTACATCACTCTATAGTGTTAGCAAAGTGAGAACGATATGGCACAAGAAGTTTAGCCAATAATCTAATTCGTAGCTACTTGTTGAACAGATTTCAATGCGTATCTATTGGCAATGTAACTAGTTCCTACAGGGGCGTAAAACAGGAGTACCACAGAGAAGAAACATTGGATCGTTTCTATTTCTTCTTTATATCAACGACCTAGGAAGACTTCAATTGAAAGGCATATCGCATCTTTTCGCAGATGATACAGATTTTTTATCCAAAACAATAGCTCTAGAAACATAGATTGTGATATGGAATATGATTTGAAACTGCTTATCGGATATTTCAACGATTACCTTCTCTCCCTAAATTTGTCAAAACCCAAATACATGTTATTCCATTCATCTAAAAAACCAATAGAAGTTCATCCGCATCCAACAGCTGAACACTACGAAATGTTTCTAATATCTAGGTCTTTGATTAGATTCTACACTCTCCTGGAACGACCATCTAAAATTTATCAAAAAAACCTGTTTTAAGGGGGCCTTCTACTCCCACGGTTTCAAAAAACCGATTTTTTTTCTTTGTTTAATTTCAATCTATATGTATCTGAGAACACGCCACAGAAAGGATTTGGCCAAAATAATTGTTTAAAGAATTTACCGGTCCATTCTTGACGGTCTATGTATATGTGGGCGTCTGTGAATGGTTTCTTGTTTTTTTTTTTGGGGACGAGAAAATTGTACGGAAGAAAGAATACGTCGGACATGTTGAGCAGCGTATGGGAACGAGATTACGAAAACTGAAGAAAGAAAACAAAGGTATCGGTGGGAAAGGAAAAGGAAAGTTGACGGACAAATCAATCGGTCAGCTAAAAAAAAATTGTGGGCTGGCGATTCGGATAATCTCAAATTCTGTACAACATACGCGAAATTCAATCTGGGTTCCCTCGAACACTGCTTGTCATCGAATGAAAATCCCCAACACTCAAAGTGTTCACCCGGCGAGGACAGTTGGTGCAAGTGGCGTCAGGCTGAAGTAAAACTTTCGAACATGTCAGGATCTAGGAAAATCTATCATCTAATGATTTATTAGAAAGATGCCTAGGATCTCACACCCAAAACATCAATCAGTCTCTGAATAGTGGAATCTGTTCCTTAGCGCCAAAACACATGCACAAATTCGGGCAGGCAGGTGGTCAATGTTGTGACTTATTTGGCAGTCAGTATCTTCAACCAAGTATTTTCACCAAACGTACAAGTTATGGAGATGATGGGAATTACCTTGAGGACTGAAGCTGAAAGATGTGCTACTCGACTCGACAGTGAACGTATAACTCGTTCTGAACACAAAGTGGGAGTCGCGGCAAAACAGGCCCGAATTCAACAGAGAGAGCAAAATGTGCAAAGCCAAGAACATTTTCTTGATGAGGAAGGTGAGCTCTGCGGACCCGGTATGGTAGATTACCTAGTAAGATACTACTATTGAGTTATACAACGTACTTTATCTTTAAACGCGTTTTTTCCGAAAGTATTGTTTTTTAAGCGGTCAAGTAAGACTTTTCATAGAAGTACTGGTCCGATTTCAATATTTTTTTCTCTAATTGTTCAGAAAACATACCGCTATGTTTGGTCAAGAGGGATTTGTAAAATGTCAATTTGTTCCATTTTATGGCCCTTAATAGGCCAAAAATAACGGAAAAGATGGGTGGGTAATGCCAGAGACATAACCGGAGTGAAGTAGAATACACTTTAGGCTGTTGAAACGAATGCTACAATTGTATTAAAACCAGTTATTTCGTTATTTTTAATGGAAACATCGAAATATCGGTACACGTACATCGGATTTTTAAAATATTCGAACATATATATCCTCATATGGTAAGCCTAAAAATAGCATTTAATGAGAGTGAAACAATTAATTTGGCAATAGCACAGAATCGGATATACTTGTACCGTTATTTCGCTATTTCCATTAGAAATACCGAAATAACTTATTTTAGTAATGCGTGGGTAGCCGCTGTAGACACAGCCATTGCCTTACACAATGTAGCAAACCCGCCTACGACTGTAAGCACAGTGACAATAGTTTAATAAAAATCTATCCCGGCATTCGAAAGGCAAACAGAGATGAACAGCAGCAATCATCATTGATTGATGCTAATCGTCGACAGGTTTTCAGTGGTGATCTTGCGTGGCTTAATTTTTGTCGGTTGTCACGGTATCTTTCTATACCAGCACACAGGCTAGTGAACTCGGGTGATTCGTAGTTATGTTCATTAGCAGAAGACAAGGATTAAGCCCGTACGATATTAAGCCTGTTCTAATAACCCTGCCACTTTTAGTTTTTCCGATCTGTTTACTTCACATCCTTGCTCTCACTTGAGTACTATGGCTCTAATTTTCATAACTTTCCCTACCCAGTAATCTCTAGCTAATTGAGTGTCGTTCAAATGTAAAAAAGAAAATGTAACTAACATAGTCAAAATAAAAAAGGAAAAAAGAAATTATAGTTTGTAGCCAATCGATTAGGTGTATAAAATATTGTATCATACTGCATTTAAATGAAATATTTGCTGATTAAATAAAATTTCTTTATTTTTCCAAATGATAACAGAATTTGAAAATTGCGAATTTTGTTACAATGAGCATAAAACTCGATTTACGAGAGTTTTTGGGATCGCTGATCACGATTCTAATGTAAGAATTCGATAATTCAAAATGGCCCCTACAGTTATAACGTCATCATCGTGATCAGCGGCCCCAAAAAAAAAACTCTAGAAGACGTTATAGGTCAATATAAAAACATGAAATTTAGCCAAACCCAGTCGCTATATTAGATCCGCAATTTTTAATTTGACATTTCTAACGTCAGAATCAAAATCAGCGACCCCGAAAACCCTTTTGCAAGGTGTTTTAAGCCAATATAAAAAAAAAACTGAAATTTTGCCAAGCACAGTCGCCATATTGGATCTGCCATTTTGAATTTTACATTTTCGACGTCAGAATCAGAATCAGCGATTCCGAAAACATATACAGGGTGTTTGGTTCATGGTTAAGAACCTCTCGGGGGTGATAGACTGTTATATTTGGAGAAACAAATTATTCTACACATACCATCAAATCTCAACCGATACAGAGTAATTGAACTTTTTGTGTAAAAAACTTATTTGTCTTAAAATACCTCTAACTTTAAAAGTATACTTTGTATTTTAAATCTTTTAGTTCCATTCGAAAGGTGAGAAAATTTCCTATTCAATGTTGTTCTCATATCTTTTAGTTAATTAGTTTTAATTACCTTTTAGCTGTAAAGTAGTTAAAAGTTAGTGTTTTTGTGGAGGTTTTTGCTAATTTTCTCGAAATAATGAAGTATGATCGTAGCAATATCCATTATCCAAAAGTTGGGTTTTAGGACGATTCATAATTTGTTCTTGGACGACATATTCCTATCTTTTCTCATTTCTTTGTAATTTCAATACTATACTTTTCCTGTATCTGACTTGCAAGTGCTTAAAAGGCTCTAATCTGAAAAATATGCTTTATATCGTTATTTACAAGATTTTATTGGAAAGCTGAGAAAATATCCTATCAGTGTATATACTAATATCTTTTAGTTAAGTGTAATAAATGATTTTTTACTAACGAAATAACTCAAAATTTGTGTTTTTTGAAGAGTTTTTTAATTATTCTAATTAATAATCAACAAAATTTATCGTTACTATTGTTCATTTGATGCCCCTTAATGTTCTCTATAACTTTTCATTTGACACTTTGTCTATATCTCTTTTCATTTTGCTGCTATTTAATAGTTAACACAGCATGAGCTCGCCACAAATTTAGTGGGTTCGAAATCGTTATTTTTGCATATGAAACGATGTGATAAAAACGATTTTGCGTCGAAACCAAAAGAGATAATTGAATGGAGTCAAAGAAAGAACTGTAGAACTTGCTGAGATGCATTATTTCCATGATAATAATGGTGATGTTTATTATTTACTATTTTAAGAAAATTAACGAAAACGCTAATAATAGCACTAACTTTAAACTAATTTACTTCTAAAAGAATACTAAATTCACTTAACTGAAAGGTATTAATACATTTTTCTCTGTAAAATTTTCCTGGCTTTCGAATAAAAAGAAAAAAAGTACAATAAGTGCCATACTTTTTCAATTAGAGCTGGTATTAGTGAAAATGAGATAAAAATATCCAAGTTGAAAGGGAGTGGGCGTAGCGTATTGGTAAATCAATTGCCTTGTACGCAGCGCACCTGGGTTCGAGTCCCGACCCCGCACATAGGGTTAGAAATTTTTCCTAAGAGACTTTTCTAACCCGAAGAGGCGAATGACCTTAAGGTTAAAACCTCTATAATTGAAATAAAAAAAAAATCCAAGTTGAATAACCCAAACTCATGAAAATAAGAAAAGCTAAGTGTATCATGTCAAAGAACGAATTATGCAACTCTTCAAGACTAACAATCTGGATTATTAAAATGATGAGGTTAACTATTAAGATTTTCAAGAAATGAACGAAAAATCGATTAAAATTGTTTAATTTTCACTAAATTACTTTGAAAAGGCTACTTAAACTCATTAGCTGAAACATGTGAGGGCATTACTCAATGCGAAATTTCCTCACCTTCCCAAAAAAACCTAAAATATTTGAAATACAAAGCATACTTTTTGAGTTAGAGGTATTTTAAGACGAATAAGTTTTTACACATAAAGTTCAATAACTCTGTAACGGTTGAGATTGGATGGTATGTGTTGAACAATTTTTTTCTCCAAATATGCAGTCTGTCACCCCCCGAGAGGTTCTTAACCATGAACCAAACACCCTGTATAAAAAGCTAATAATAACAGTATTAACAATCAAAAAAATCGCGTCGCAAAGGGTTAAACAATCAGTTGAATTTACAACCCTCAGTGTATTCTATTACAGTTCGGTCACCAAAGTTTATATGCACTACTTAAAAGCAGAGAACTATTTTTTCAATAGATTTCGAGCTTAGCCGTTTGTGTTCGAAAAAAAACTACAATGATGGAGGAGTTTCTTATACTGAACGCCCCGGGCCCGTATTTTCTGTCTACAGCCTTTTAGACGAACTCCGAAATTCATGGTCGAAAAATGTATGCATTTTGCTAGCATCTGTTTTGTAAGCAATTCGCTGTACGGACAATTTCTAGACCTAGTGTATAGTGTTTTTGTTTATGTTTTGTGCTACGCCGGTGTAGCACAAAAAAGAGAAAGACTTACTACACCCAAGTTTAAATGAGTTTTGTGCCGACTTAACCGGTGTAGTGCACTATCGAAAACGAAAATGCCAATAACAAACTGCTGGATGACATTCTGCCAAATCAAATTTCGTCTAACAGTCCTTCCGAAAACCAGCATTGGTAGCCAATCAAAATTATTAGAAAAAAGATATTGGATTGAACCAGTCTTACTAAATTACTCACTCGCCTTCTCCTCAGCACCGGAATACCCGAGTTTGATCCAATAATTGCATTGACATAGAACTCACCTGAAATCCTATCTGACTTGGGTGTCACTCAAAGCTGGTAATAAAAATCCTGTCCTGAAGCATTTGTGCCAGATTCTTCCGAAACCACATCAGCATTTTAACACAAAAAAATAGCTAGACATCCTTGTTGAAGTGGTTCAAGTCACAGCAAAAGGACACCCAAAGTAATACAATTGCTATGCTGGAGCAGCTCCGGGTCACGTCCGTCACAAACTGCAAGTGGTTTTGCATTGTGCCGTAAAAGTGGGTTGCTTTGATCAGCTTGATTTAAAACTATCATTCTGAAACATTTAGGCAACTTTGAACCTGGTTTGAATTAATAGGAATGTGTAAGGTGCAACTCTGGTTCAAATAAACAAAAGCACTCCAGTTTGCGGTAAGTACCCTCGCCAACATGCCAATCATGCGAACCCCCGGGACAAGCTCAGACGATTCGCTGTAATCTTACCTTGATCCCATTTGCTGTGCATTTTTCCCATCACCCCCAGACAACGGAGGCTGCTGAACGATGTTGGCAAGTGTCTCTAGTTCACACACCCACCAACCCAACCCAACTCATCCAACGACGCCCTTTTGATGTGCTTCTTAGAGCACACTGTTCTTGTCGATGTTGTTGTTGTTGTTATTCTTGCCAATGCTGCATTGAAAAATGATAATAAAATATGCAACAAATCACCATCATCACGCGTGGGAGTCCGTCTGTTCTATTCCGTCCGGGGGGAAAAGAAAGTAGACGGTGACCGGCACACACTATAGGAAAAATAATACCCGGAGCATAACTTCGACTCAGTCCGGATGCTTTCATCCAGCAAAGATTGGATATTTATTCGTTTCTTGTTTGCTTCCCGATTGCAGATGCTGGAGGCTTCGCTGTACATCACCGAACACCTGCCGGAGGGAGCCGAGGGGCTGTGGGCACTGGTACACTGCGACATGTGGTGTGCCCTTGGAGAGCTCGAATGGATTCCGTTCCCGGTGCTGCGAAAGTCGTTCGATGTCAATGTTTTAGGTGAGTTTAGTTTATGGTCCAGCCAACTTCTA
Organism: Topomyia yanbarensis; assembly: GCF_030247195.1. Classification (NCBI taxonomy): domain Eukaryota; kingdom Metazoa; phylum Arthropoda; class Insecta; order Diptera; family Culicidae; genus Topomyia; species Topomyia yanbarensis. The sequence goes on from NC_080672.1 coordinate 27,086,175, forward strand.
CTTAACTAGCTTCTGTTTCTGCTGCTGCTGCTGCTGCTGATGGGATTGATGTTTGAAATTGATTGGATTTTTCTTCCCTCTAACCTCTTGCTACCTTTCGCCGGCAGGAGTTTCCCGTCTAACCCAGATCATGTTACCGCTGATTCGTCGGGCCGGTGGCCGTGTGGTGTTCCTATCATCGGCCATCGCCCACATTCCGTCACCGGTTCGGGGAGTTCAGTGTGCCACCCAGGCTGCCATCGAGGGACTGGCGTCGTGTCTGCGTCACGAGCTAAAGCAACGCACCGTCGATGTGTCGATCATCTGTGCCAGCGAGTTCGCTTCCGGCAATGCCTGGCTGGACGATAAGATGATGCTGGATCAGGCTAAAGCCATGTGGGACATGCTGAGCGATGAGCAGAAGACGGAATACGGCGAGGACTACTTCGAGCAGGCGATTCGTTCGTTGGACAAATTTACGAACACTGTAAGTGAAGGCAAAAAAAATTGAAGGTTATTTAGTATAGAATCGTTATTGCGAAAGTAATGCTAGAAAAAGGCCCTCAAACCAAAATCAAAAGGAAGAAAGGCCTGGGGAAATTTTAATCTCTTTTACAAACTTATTACCGGTCAGGAAATTGAATTACATAAATCCTAAAACCGTAATTCGAATTCGAATCCTAAATCGAAAATCGATGAAACTGTAAGAGCTAAATCTTAAAACATCAACACTTGAAATTCGAGATCCTACATCTGAAAAGCAAAATTCGTAGTCTGATTAATGAAATTTAAAGTTTGACATTCGAAACTAGAAATTCGAAATCCTATATTCGAAATTCGAAGGGGAAATTCGAAATTTGAATAAATTCGAAACCCAAAATTTAAAATCCGAGGTTTCAAGTTCTTTTCCCGAATCTTAATATCAGAAATCTACAGCCAAAAATCTATAGCTCGTGAACCGAAATTCGAAATGTGTGCTCCAATAACCCACATTCGAAATTCAAAATTTAAAATTCGAGATTCGAAATCCAAAATTCGAAAAAAAAACCGAAATTCGAAACCCAAAATTTGAAATCCGTGGTTCGCAATCCGAGAATGGAAATAGAAAAACCGGAAATACGAAATCGAAATACAAAGCCCGTAATCCAAAATTCGACACACGAAGTTCGTAATTCTTAATTTGAAACTCGAAATTCTAATTAAAAAAATTCTTTTTTTTTATTTTGAAAATTAAGATTCGAAAACTGGAATTCAAAATCTAAAATTTGATATATAAACGGAAATTCAAAATTCGACATTGAAAATTCAATGTTCGAAATTTGGAACTCGAAATTCCAATTTTGAATCTCAAAATCCAAATTGCGAAATTCGTACTCAGAAATTCGAAAACCAACAGAAACCTGAAACTCGATACAAAATAAAAAATTCGAAACCCAAAATTTTGAATCCAAATTTCGAAATTCGAAAATGGAATATAAGAAAAGCGAAATTCAAAATTGAAAATCAAAACCCAAATTTAAAATCCAAAATTTAAAATGCCAATCCAATAATCAGAAATCTGCCGCCAAGAGTCTCTAATTCAAATTCGCAAAGAACAATTAGAAATTCGTTGTCCGAAATACTAATTCTGAAGTTCCAGATTCAATTCAAAATTTGAAACCAGAACTTCAGAATCCGAAATTAGAAATTCGGAATTTGAACTCAAAAACTCGAAATTCAAAATTCGAAAATTGAATTCAAAAACCAAAATTTGAAATTCGAAAACCTAATCGAAGGGCGAAATTTGAATTTCGTAAATGGTAATTATATTTTCGAAACCCGAAATTCAAACTCCAAATTTAAAATATGAAAAAACAAATTCGAAATCCGAAAATCGAAATCCGAAATTTAAATTTCGAAATTTGAAATTCAGAACTCGTAATTCGAAAGAGAGTTTAGATTCGAAATTCGAATTGGGAAATTTGGAACTCAAAAATAAGAATTCCGAAATATTCGAGATCCGAAATTCGAAGCTATGATAAAAAACCTAATATTCGAAACTGAAATTCGGAATGCAATTTTCGGAATCCGAAATTCGAATTTAACATTTCCAATTTTGAAATTAGAAGTTGAAAATCGAATATTCGAAATTCAAACGATCTACTTCAAAAACAGAAATTCGAAACTCGAAATAGGAAACTTGATTCGAAATTCGAAACCAAAAGTTTTAAATCCGAAATACGGAATTCGAAAATGGAAATGAAAAAACCGACATTCGAAGAGTGAAATTCGAAATCAGAAATTAGAAACTCGAGTCTCAAAATCAGGAACTCGAAAACCGAAGTTCGAATCCGAATATCAGAGATCGGTAACCAAAAATATGAAATTCGAAATCCGTAGTTCAAAATTCGAATACGAAATCCAAAGATTGTAATTCGAAAACCAAAATTCGAAATTTTTAATTAGAAATTCGAAATTTGAACTCAGAAACTCGAAACAATATTCTAAGCTCGAAACTGAAAGCCAAAATTAGTAGTTCGAAAACTGAAATTCGATATACGAAATTCGAAATCCGAATTCGAAATCCAAAATTCGAGAATACAATAACGCAATTCGAAATCAGAAATTCGAAGGTCAGAATCCGAAATTTGAATTCAGATATTGGAAAAATGTAATCCAACATTGGCAAATCGAAAATTTCTAAAATAAAAATTCGTAACCCGAAATTCGAGGTCCGAAACCAGAAATTTGAAACTCGAACTAGGAAATTCTAAATTCTGATTTTAAAATTCAAACTCCGAGATCCAAAATCCGAAATTCGGTAACCTAAATTCAAAATTCAGAAGTCGAAATTCGGAATCCGAAATTTGAGGTCTCAAGTTCGGAATCCGAAATTTGTAATCAGAAAACCGAAATTCGAAAAAAGAATTAAGAAAATTCGAAATTAAGAATATGAATTTCGAAAGTTGAATTTCCTAATTCGAAACCCGAAACTTGTATATATGAAAATGGAAATTCGAAGTCCGGAATTCATAATCCGAAATTTAAATTTCGTGATTCGGAGCTAGCAATTCGAAATTCGAATTTCGAAATTCTTAACTCGAAACTTGAAATCTGATTTCTGAAATTCGAACTGGGAGATTCGACATTCAAAAACAGAAACAGGAATTTCGAAGTTCGGGTTCCGAAAATCGGAAGCCGTGATAAGAAACCCAATATTCGAAGTCTGACTTTCGGAATGCCAATTTCGAAATCTAATATTTAAATTTCACATTTAGCGTTTCGAAATTTGAAATCGGAAAGTCAAAATTGGAAATTGTATTCGAAAGTCGAAATTCCGACTCGAAATTGGAATATCGATCCAAAATGTGCAATTTGAAACCCAACACTTCAAATCCGAAAATGGAAATGAAAAAAACCGAATTCAAAAATTGAGATTCAAAATTTGGTATTCGAGATTCGAAGCCCGGAAAACTCTAATGTAAGAGAGAAATTGCAAAAAATCTGAAATTGGAAATTCGAGAATCGAAATTCGAAATCTGTAGGTCGAAATTCGAAGCTGAAATCTGAAATTCGAAACCCGAAATCCGAAATTCGAAAACTGAAATTCGTTATCCGAAAACGAATTCAAAATTCAAAATTCGAAAACAGTAGTTCGAAATCCGAACACCGAATCCGAAAGCCAAAATTCAAAACTCATCGTTCTTAAAGTGACTTCCAAGAATTTAAATTCGAAACCTAAAATACGAAATCCGAAATCAAATTCCAAGACTAAAAATCGGAAATTCGAAAACTATAATTCCAAACTTCAAATTCAAAAGTCGAAATTCAAAATTCGAAATCTAAGACCCGAAATTCGAAAACCGGCGTTCAAAATCCGGAATTGGCGATGTCCATTTCGAAATCCGAAAATCGAAATCGGAAATTCTAAAAGAGAATTCAGAAGATTCGAAAACTAAAATTTGAATTTCGAAAATCCGAAATTTGAAATATAAAAACGAAAAGTCGGAATCCAATATTCGAAATCTTAAAATCGGAATGCCAACTTCGAAATCCGAAACCGAAACTTCGAAATTCATTATTCAATGTTCAAAATTATAAATTTCAAGATCCGAAATGTGCATTTCGAAACTTGAAATTCAAAAAACAAAATCGGAAATCCAATATTCTAAAATTGAAATTCGAAGATCGAAAATGGAAACTAGATTCAAAATCCGAAATTCGGAACCCAACACTTTAAATGAAAATGAAATTAACAATATTCCAAAACTGAAATTCGGAATACCTAACTCGAAATCCTCATCGCGAATTTCGAAATCCGAATTTCGAATTTCGAAGTCTATAATTAGAAATCCAACATTCGAAAGTCGAAATTGGAAACTCAGTTGAAAATCCGGAACTAGAAAATTGAAATTCTAAATGCGAAAAGGGAAATTAAGAACTGAAATTCGAAATCTATTTGAAATCCAAAATTCGAAGTTCGAATCCCAATACTAGTAATCAGCAGCTAAAAAACTGAAATTCGGAAACAGAAATTGGAAATCCGTTGTCTGAAATTCGAATCAGAAATTCCAAATCCTAAATTCGAAAGCCGAAATTCGAAATCCGGAATCATAAATTTTAAATTTGAACACGTGAAATCGAAATTCAACATTCTAAATCCGAAAGCCAAAATTCGAAATTCGCAAAAAACATTGGAAATTTTGGAATTCTACATTCGAAGCTCGAAATGTGAAATTCGAAACTAAAATTTCGAAATCTGATGTGCGGAGCTCGAATTCGAATTTCGAAAATCCAGAGTTGACATTCGAAATCCAAATTGCGAAATCGGAAGCTCAAAACTAGAAACATGCATTCCGAAATTCGAGACCCGAAATCGAAAATTCGGATGCCATGATACGAAATACAATATTCGAAACCTAAATTCGGAATACCAATTTCAAAATGTGACATTCAAATTTCGCATTTCCGATTTAGAAATTTGAAATTTAAAAATTATAAATCGGAAATCCAGCATTCAAAAATCCAAAGTGGAAAGTCCAACTTCAAAACCAAAAAATCGAGGTCTAAACTTGGAAACTCGATTCAAAATTCGAATGTTGATACTCAAAGTTATAAACCTAAAACTCGAAATCTGTAATTCGAATTTCAAAAATCTAAATTCGGAACCCGAAATTCGAAATCCGAAACTTAAAAATCGAAATTCAGGCTCGGAAATTCAAAACTCATAAACCAAAATTCGCAATCCGAGATATAAAATCCAAAATTCGTAAAACCGAAATTCGATATCCGAAATTAAATTCAGATAGCCGGAATACGAAAAAAAGTCAAAAAAAATTTAAATCCGAAATTTGAATTTCGAGAATTGGAATTCTAAATTTGAAACCAGAAATTCGAAACAAGAAAATAGAAATTCGAAATTTGGAATTCGAAATCCGAATTTCGAATTTTGGAATTCACAACCCGAAACTCGAATTTCAAAATCCCAGTAACGAATTTCGAAATCTGATTTGCGAAATTTGAGCTCGGAAATTCGATATTCAAAATCAGAAACGCGAATTTCGAGATCCGAAATTCTAAAGCCATGATAATAAATCCCTTATTCGAAATCTGAAATTCGGAATGCCAATTTTGAAATCCGAATTTTGCATTTCAACATTTGAAATTCATCAATCAAAATTGGAAATCCAATATTCTAAAATCTAAATTTGGAACTCGAAATAGGAAATGCAATTAAAAATCCCAATTTCGAAACCCAAATTCCTTTTCGGATTCGGAACTGAAAAAACCGAATTCGAAAATTGAGACCCTAAAACCAAAATTTAATATTCGATTTTCGAAACCCGGAATTTGATCTTTCCTTTGAAATTCGAAAACCGAAATTTGAAATATGCAGTCATGAATTCGAATTCGAAACCCGAAGTGTGAAATTCAGAATTGGAAATTTGAACGCAGACAATCGATATTCAAAATTCGAATCCGAAAGCCAAAATTATAAATTCAAAAATGGCAATTCGGTAATCCGAAATTCGAATTCGAAATACAGCATTCGAAAGTGAAATTCTAAGTTCGAAACCCAAAATTAGGAAAATAAAATTTGATTTTCGAAATTCACAATTTGAGATCCAAGATTAGAAATTAAGAATTCGAATATCGTAGCTAAAAATCAGAAATCCGAATCCGAAAGCCAAAATTCAAATTTCGATATTCGAAAGTCCAATTCCGAAAAATTAAATTCGAAACCCGAAATTCCAAATTCAAAACTTCAAAATTCGAAATTCCAAATTCAAAAATCAAAATTCGAAATCCGTAATTCAAAATTTTAAACCAGACCCGAAATTCAAAAACAGAAATTCCGAATCTGTAATTTGAGATTTTAATGTAGAAATCCGAAATTTGTAAACAGACATTCGTAATTCAGAAAATTTGAAATCCGAAATTTGAAAACCGAAATTCCAAATTCCTATCTCGTAATGCAAAATTCGTGATTTTATATACGAAATCCATAACCCGGAACATTGAAAACCGATTTTCAAAATCCGATATCTCAATTTCGGAATCCGAAATTTGTAAACAGAATTTCGACTTCAGCAATCACAAATTCGAAAAGTGATTTCAGAAAACTAGGAACCTGAATTTCGATAGCTGGAAGTCTTATCCGAAATCCGGTATTCAAACCAGAAATTTGTAATATGAAATCGGAAATTCGAAATGCGGAGTTCGAAGTCCGAAATTCGAATTTCAAATTTTAAAATTTGGATCCCGAAACTCGAAATTTGAATTTCGAAAATCTAGATAGAATTGCAATTTAAAATCCGAAACAGGTATTTCGGGATAAGAAATTCGAAAGCTATTAATCCAATATTCGAAATTCGGAATGCCAATTTTGAAATCCGAGATTCGAATTTGTCATTTCGAATATCGAAATTCAATATTCAACATTCAAAATTATATATTTCCAAATCCGAAATTTGGATTTCGCAATCTGAAATTTAAAAATCGAAATTGGAATCCAATGTTCCAAAATTGAAATTCGAAACTCAAAATTGGAAACTGGATTCAAAATCCGAAATTCGAAATTCCGAAAATAAAAGATAAAAACAGAAATTCAAGGTCAAAAACTTGAAAAGGTTTGAAACCCGAAATTGGAAATCCGTAATGCGAAGTCAATATCAGATACCAGTACAAAAAAATCTGGAATTCGAAAACTTAAATACGAAATCCGTAGTCAAAAAAGCGAATTCGAAATCCAAAATTCGAAACCCGAAATTCGAAACTTGTAATTCAAATTTGAGCTCGCGCATTCTAAATTCAAACATCGAAGTGTTGATTTGAAAGCAGAAGCTGGAAATTCAAAAACTGAAATTCGAAATTTTAAATCTGAATCCCGAAAACCATAGTTCGAAATTTTAAGCCGAAAGCATAAATCCAAAATTCGGCACTCGGAAATCGAAATTTTAAAACATAAAACATAAAACATAAAACATAAAACATAAAACATAAAACATAAAACATAAAACATAAAACATAAAACATAAAACATAAAACATAAAACATAAAACATAAAACATAAAACATAAAACATAAAACATAAAACATAAAACATAAAACATAAAACATAAAACATAAAACATAAAACATAAAACATAAAACATAAAACATAAAACATAAAACATAAAACATAAAACATAAAACATAAAACATAAAACATAAAACATAAAACATAAAACATAAAACATAAAACATAAAACATAAAACATAAAACATAAAACATAAAACATAAAACATAAAACATAAAACATAAAACATAAAACATAAAACATAAAACATAAAACATAAAACATAAAACATAAAACATAAAACATAAAACATAAAACATAAAACATAAAACATAAAACATAAAACATAAAACATAAAACATAAAACATAAAACATAAAACATAAAACATAAAACATAAAACATAAAACATAAAACATAAAACATAAAACATAAAACATAAAACATAAAACATAAAACATAAAACATAAAACATAAAACATAAAACATAAAACATAAAACATAAAACATAAAACATAAAACATAAAACATAAAACATAAAACATAAAACATAAAACATAAAACATAAAACATAAAACATAAAACATAAAACATAAAACATAAAACATAAAACATAAAACATAAAACATAAAACATAAAACATAAAACATAAAACATAAAACATAAAACATAAAACATAAAACATAAAACATAAAACATAAAACATAAAACATAAAACATAAAACATAAAACATAAAACATAAAACATAAAACATAAAACATAAAACATAAAACATAAAACATAAAACATAAAACATAAAACATAAAACATAAAACATAAAACATAAAACATAAAACATAAAACATAAAACATAAAACATAAAACATAAAACATAAAACATAAAACATAAAACATAAAACATAAAACATAAAACATAAAACATAAAACATAAAACATAAAACATAAAACATAAAACATAAAACATAAAACATAAAACATAAAACATAAAACATAAAACATAAAACATAAAACATAAAACATAAAACATAAAACATAAAACATAAAACATAAAACATAAAACATAAAACATAAAACATAAAACATAAAACATAAAACATAAAACATAAAACATAAAACATAAAACATAAAACATAAAACATAAAACATAAAACATAAAACATAAAACATAAAACATAAAACATAAAACATAAAACATAAAACATAAAACATAAAACATAAAACATAAAACATAAAACATAAAACATAAAACATAAAACATAAAACATAAAACATAAAACATAAAACATAAAACATAAAACATAAAACATAAAACATAAAACATAAAACATAAAACATAAAACATAAAACATAAAACATAAAACATAAAACATAAAACATAAAACATAAAACATAAAACATAAAACATAAAACATAAAACATAAAACATAAAACATAAAACATAAAACATAAAACATAAAACATAAAACATAAAACATAAAACATAAAACATAAAACATAAAACATAAAACATAAAACATAAAACATAAAACATAAAACATAAAACATAAAACATAAAACATAAAACATAAAACATAAAACATAAAACATAAAACATAAAACATAAAACATAAAACATAAAACATAAAACATAAAACATAAAACATAAAACATAAAACATAAAACATAAAACATAAAACATAAAACATAAAACATAAAACATAAAACATAAAACATAAAACATAAAACATAAAACATAAAACATAAAACATAAAACATAAAACATAAAACATAAAACATAAAACATAAAACATAAAACATAAAACATAAAACATAAAACATAAAACATAAAACATAAAACATAAAACATAAAACATAAAACATAAAACATAAAACATAAAACATAAAACATAAAACATAAAACATAAAACATAAAACATAAAACATAAAACATAAAACATAAAACATAAAACATAAAACATAAAACATAAAACATAAAACATAAAACATAAAACATAAAACATAAAACATAAAACATAAAACATAAAACATAAAACATAAAACATAAAACATAAAACATAAAACATAAAACATAAAACATAAAACATAAAACATAAAACATAAAACATAAAACATAAAACATAAAACATAAAGCTAGTTAACACATTTACTTTACTCATTCCAGGACGGTGACTTCCACTCCACGGTACGCGCTTTGACCGACTCCATCATCCGCTCGTTCCCGCTGTTCCGTTACACGCCGTTATCGCGTTACGAAAAGCTCCAGACCATCGTCGCCGAGCATCTGCCGAGACCGGTGTACGAGTTGTTCTACGAAAATTAATTCGAAACTGTCTATTTAGTAGCTTCCAAAGCTTAACAGGCCTCATATTTACCGTAACACATGGTGTTTGTGTTTTTCATATTCTGTAGCAAAGTTGGCGTGAATATTATAGCAAGGCAGTGTGCTTGGTAGCTTGGCAAGGATTAGGTGGCTTTTAGATCCTGACTAATTGAGTGTTTGGTGTTATAAAGGGAAACTTATAGCTTAGAATTCCCGTGAATCTGTCAAACTTTGATAGCGGATTGATGGATTGGACAATTTTACGGATGACTAAAACAATATTATTTACAACTATTATTAGAAGAGGAATTTTCGGTTGAATCAATATTGCGTTTTCTAATATAATAGGCGTATCGCAACTATTCTGCATAATCAACATATAAATGTTTGAAAAATAAGCAAATACTGATGCGATTAGTATGTTTTATAGAACAACTTTATTTATCTGTGTGCTTGGAAAAGTAGTTTTAGGACAATGATGAAATGATTAAAATTAAATGGTATTATCATATATGGGTCACGTTTTCTGTTAAAATCATAAGATATTTAATATTTACATTATCACACAATGGGCGCGAGCAGTGCAAGCTTTAAAATTACATATTTGCTGCCATCTCGTTGAAATCGTCGAAAACTGCCCGTTCCGAGTTTTAGCGTAACACCCTGTAACAGCGTAACAGTAGAAAAACCAGTGTGCTTTGATTAGGAACGACTCTGTGTAGGTTTGTTTGTTGATCCAACTGTCAGAAGCATTTGTTTATACCGCAACTAGTGAGCGGCAATGAAAAGTAAAAAATAGCAGTAGTTTAGTGTGAAGTTAGTGCAGAGACAGCGAATGTGTTTTTCCAAGGGGGAACTGTTCAATAAAGATTACTGAAAGTTTCAAAGTGTCGTTCCGATTTTTGATAATAATCCATTAACTGGTAAGTACCGATACGTTTATCTCACCGAAACTGATAACCGGAGGAAGAAAGTGTAAACATTCCGAACTTTGAAAGTCGCAGCAAACGTCATCGAAGTCACTGATGCGCGCATGCTTCACGTGGCGTTCTCTCCTCTTGCTCTCCGTTTTTTTTTTCGTTTGTGAGTTTCTCTCCCGGGATAGGAATGCAGGTATCTGTCCGCACCCGAGTAACTGTTGTGCTTCACGATTGAACGCTGGCATTCATTCATTCATAAGAAGGCGATTTTGAAAGATGAACCGACAAAAAACGGCAATGTTATCAATGAAAGTAGAGTTTGTACAGAGCAACAGGCTGTTGCACGAACAAACATCGATCACAATTAGGAGCAGTGGCTACGATGATTGTCACGTTTTTGGGTCGGGCAACTTTCCATCACTGCTGGTGTTGGAATTGATTTATGCGATGACGGTTTGAGGTGTTTTTGGAAACACTTTGCTTAGCAGATGCTACATTGAAATCTTTGGCCCAGAAAAAAAAAATTTAGCCAGACTTGTAGCTGCACGGACAAAAAATCGAAAATTTGTGTGAAGTATGGCAAGGATTGTTCATTTAATTTTTATTAGCAATCCTAGCCATTTGAATTCGTTGGTTCGAGTAGTGTTTGACATCTATGTGCCACGCAATGTGTCAAATAGCACTGTGGAAATTGGAGCACTCGATGGGACATTGTAAGCTGACATCATCTGAGTAAAAATGCTCGAAAAATGACAGTTCAGCGTGCTTGTGTGTCTTATATTGGGTACAATCGAACATCGAATCGTTGTCCAAATAAACAAGCTCTCTCAACTGTCAGAAAAGTGAGGTTATACATTTTCATACAATGTTCTATTCGAGTTTTCGTTGCAATCAAACACAAGTATTTAATTATTTCAGACTATTTTAGCTTTCATACTGGTTCTTAGGAACGTAACAAAGGTATTAATATAAATCATTCAAGCATTCCATCAATTATAGACCGAGTAATTAACGTATCGTTAACCTTCCGTCCCTCACTCCCAGGTGTCTGCCATGATTTTAAAGTCAAAATCTGAAACGTGTTAAGGTCGATCCACAATCGACAGAATCGATTTCATAGTTTGCGATGTTCGAATTTGTTCTATTATTGAGAGAGTCCAAAGTATGCTTGCGTTTCCTCAGTTTAAGAAAAAATCTGGAGTTCTTTAAGGTAGCAACATGTGACCACTGCTGTTTGTGCTGTTTTTCAATGATGCTGCTTGGTATTAGGTGCAAACTGGTTCACTAGTATCTTCAGGGCTTTTCGATGTATTCGTTGGGTGGTGCCGACGAAGCTGGCTCATAGTTAGCATTTCGAAATGTCAAGTAATCACCTTCCTCCGGATGGATGCTTGCATAACGTTCAATCCGCATTACTCAGTAGGGCATTGCAATTTTTTTTAATTCTCGAAGGCCCCCCCTCTCATATTGTGACAAATGTCAAAGTAAGCTCAGATGCCAAATTTCTCATCATTTAGACAATTTTAGATCCCCGCCCACATCGCTTGAAATTTTTTGAAATTGGTGCTATGGGAAAATATCGAGGAAAAATACATTAAATGCTATAACTTTTGAAGTAGCAATCAGAAAATTACAATTTATATTTTGAAAGTAAAAAATCTTAGTATTTAAATAGAGATATTCTTGTTTCGGAGAAAATAGGGGGAAAGTGGGGTACTGGGTCATTTTGGCCCCAAAATCCCCTATTTTTAATGATTTTTCTGCTCCGTGATTCAAATCATACATATTTTGTAGTTTTTCTAATGTAAAAAAATCTCAGAAATCGAACGGAATCCTTTTGACCTTAGGCCGAATACGAGAAGTTGGGGTTATAGGGCTTTTTGTGATTCATATTAAATTTTATCATTTTCTCATGCATATATCTCTATTATTCTTCAATCAATTTTCATAAAATGTAACTTGTTGAACGTGTAAAATTCTGAGGAATAAAACAAAAATAAAAACGTTAGAGGTAAAATTCAGAAACATCAAACTTTTTGATATTTACTCTACAAATCTCATTTTTTCATTGTTTGTCGTAATACCTCAACTTCCCCTATTTTTCCAGTAATGAAACTTTTCTAATGTGATCCCTAAGCATATTTTACACTAAAAGTAGTAAATTAAATAAGAATTTTGTTGTTAAATGGAGTTAATATGTGCGATTTTATGATAAAAATGTGAAATCGACACTATGTGTCAGATAATTTGATGTTCCTGAATTTTACCGGTAACGAATTTATTTTTGTTATAATCCTAAGGATTTTCCACGTTCAACAAGGTATAGTTTATGGAAATTGAGTGAAGAATAATAGAGATATATGCACAAGAAAATGATGGACTTTAATATGAATGACAAAAGGCCATTTAACCCTAACTTCTCGTATTCGGACAAAGGTCAAAAAGGCTCCGATCGATATTTGAGATTTTTTGACATTAGAAAAACTACAAAGTATGTATGATTTGCATCACGGAGCAGAAAAATCATTAAAAATATGGGATTTTGGGGCCAAAATGACCAGTACCCCACTTTCCCGTATTTTCCTAGAAACAAAAATATCTCCATTCAATACTAAGATTATTTCCTTTCAAAAGAGGTATTTTCCCATAGGACCAATTTCAAAAAATTTCAAGCGAAGTGGGCGTAATCCTCACAGTTTGAAGTTATATTGTTCTCTGATATGCTCAGTACTCAAAAATACGTGACTGATTTAGATCTTCCAGCAGCTAATGTTAAACCTCCGGATTGAGCATGTGCAGAACAGATTTATCCGACTCGCACTGAGAGGCTCTCCCTGGCAGAATCCCCTGGAACTGGCACCGCCCCCAGATCGTTGTCCTCTGATTGATTTTGACTCACTGGAACGACATAGGAAAACTAAACAAGCAGAATTTTTCTGTCGTATCTAACGGGGAAAGCAAGCCAAAATGGTGAGTTAAACTCAAATAATTATTTAAAAAAATCACCTAAGAGGCAGGATTCGAACCTGCAACCCCTGGGACTCCGGTCCAATACACAAACTTTTATGCTACCTCTTGGGTAGTCGTCCCAGGAATTATCGTATTGGTGTTTGTATTTTAGAAACCGGTAGCGAGAAATTAATCAGGTGAAATTGGGGATGATTTCTGTTGGTAATTTTAAACGGAACCCACGATTCAAGGACTACCAGGACGAGTAGTAAAAAATGATCGTCTAACACGGAAACAAAGGAAGCAGATAGAAGAGGTGAAAAAGACGTTCAAGGTATTTGTGGAAGGAAACCGCAACGTTGATTGAACATACACAAATGAAAAGGATTTTATCTTTAACATAATTCCAAACATGAGACAATTTAACAAACCGTAATTCATGAAATAACTTGGCTCATTCAATTGATGAAAGATTTACTTGCCATGCGCAGTGCATTGAAATCCACTTATCAACATTCCTAGCACTGCATGTTAAATGATCCTAAGTGAAAATAATAGTTTCTCTATGTTTACTTTCTCTTTCGTTAATAACTCGGCCCTTTATACGTTTATTCCTTAACTCTTAGCACAATATGCTAGTCGAGATCAGAGTTTTTCGATATATCCTGAAAAAATATTGGAAAGTTTTATGATGACGCAGTAATAATCGAAAGTGAAACTAAACACAGAGAGGCTCTCATTTGCGCTTAGGACCATTTGACATGTTTGTCTAGATTTAAAACATGTATGTAGTAATGATAAGATAAGATGGTTACCCACAGCACAAACCATTGTTGAATGCTATAACATGAAGTACGATCTTAGGTCAGGAACACTCAATCTAGTAAAAAAGTCATGCAATATGGAGAAGTTTTCTAGGCCAAACAGTTATTCCCAGGTATTTCTGAATGGTGTTTGAACGCCGAGAATAATGTACCCAATCCTTCCTTCGTTATCCTAGAACATGTCTCTGCCTATTCTCAGACTGCGTTGTGTACTTATGACAATCAGACTTTCACGTGCCAGTACTGCAAACAATCAGCACGCCTTGGAAATTCCTGCGCCGTTGACCAACCAGTAACGCCTTTATGTCGAAAGGTTTGCGTTTCGACTTTGTATCACCAGACTAACGCTAGCAGGGTTACCAACAGAAAATCTGTAATTTTGTCCAAAAAAAAATCTTTTCATGTGTATTTACTTTTCGAGAAATTTGTATCGATATCTGTATCAACCTCATAAAATTTGATTCATGAGATATCATCTCATCGATCTTTTCAATATTAAACGTTTATTAGGGACAATTTATAAATTACTTAACGCCCCCCATGTAACAAATTGTCAAATATTTTTCTATCTACCCATTACGTAACAAAATATACAAAAAGAATTTCTGTAAAAACATGATACGTTACGTTTTAGCTTACTCCTCCTCCTCATATGTCACAACATGTAATAATATGTCGTACCCCTTCTCCTCCTAAAAGTGTTATGTAATTTATGGGTGGTCCCTTAGTAATCATGTATTTCAGTGTTCTAGTAGCTATTCCTGAAAGAAACCAAGAGCACCTTCGCGGAATTATTTTTTTTATGAACGAAGAAAAGCACCATAAAAGAATTATTATGAAAACATTAAAAACCCGATTTAATCCACCTAACAGTGAGATGAGACATCTTTTATACATATTACTGGTGAATCATTCATTGGTTTGGACGTGAACAGGAGCGGATCCAGAAAAAAAAATTCGAAGGGGATCAAAAATTTCGATTTTAAAATGTGCATTGTACAATACGTAAGGGACCATTCATAAATTACGTAACGCTTTTAGAGGGGAGAGGGAGTTCGACAAGTTGTTACATATTGTGACATAGGGGGAGGGGAGTAAGCTAGATCATTACGTAACATGTTTTCACCGAAGAAAAAAATTTATTTTCAAGGAATTTGTTACGTAATAGGGCAGGGGGGATAAAGAAATTTGTGACAATTTGTTACATGGGGGGAGGGGGGAGTCAATTCTGGGCAATTTTTGCGTTCCGCAATTAATGAATGGTCCCTAATATGTAATACCCTTATTCAATTAAAATCAGTTTTGGTGGTGGAATTTGGTTTGAGATAATTTTGAATTTAATACGAATTTAAAATAAAAATTATTTTAAATTTTTTCAAGAAGTGAAAAAATTTGGGGGGTGGCGGACCCCCAGGACCCTCCCCCTGGATCCGCCACTGCACGTGAAGTTGGCACGATTTTTTCAGTAAATCATGTATCGGTTGAATAGCTGGGACTTTTTAAAAGGCATTCTGATCATGAGCACAATCATCCATAATTTCAGAGGAAAATGTTATCGGACGGCATCTCTCCCATACATTTGAGAGAGATGCCGCATCAAAATTGCGGGTAAGATGCCGCACTCGATGGCGGAGGATATGTAGCTAAAATGTATTTTTTTCCTCAGAATGTCATTAAATGATCATTTGCGTCAGGTATAGGTTAATAATAATGTATACACGGAAAAAAATTGTTCGCAAAACCGTGAATAAAGTACCATGAATTCTGGAACAATCACGTTTTTCGTTGCGAAAACAGGATCATGAACAAAAATCATGTGTTCTATAATTATGTTCAATTTCCCTTTAGTAACGCCCGCATAACGCTTTTATTAGTGCAAACAGGATTAACTCATAATGTTGTTCATAGATCTAGGAACATTAGTCCACAAAATCAAAACATTCTGGATATTTTCTCGTGAACTAGTTAACGAAACTCGGAATTTTATTCATGAAACCTCGTGAATTAGTTCATGATTGCTAATATATTAGTCACGATCCAATATCCGTGAAATAGGTCACAAAATAATGAAATATTTTTCATGTATTCGTGAACTGGTTCAATAATCCTAGTATAATAGTCACGACTTGCCATTCATGCTCGTGAAAGAGTTCACAAAATCAAATATTAATCATATATTCGTGAACTAATGTATGGTTCCTAGTGTACTAGTCACGATCCATTATCCATTGATTCTCGAGAAACAGTTCACGAAATCATAAAATATTCATGTATTCATGAATTGATTCATGATTTCTAGTATACGTTTGACAATTCGTGCTCGTCAAATAGTTCACAAAACTATTATTCATGGATTCGTAGTACATTATTTACGATATATTTTGTGTGCTTGTAATATTTCTAATATATTCCTGATCATTTTCAATTTCACGCAACATGGTAATGAAATTTGGGGAATTCTTCGTGGAATCATTTTTGTTACATGCACTTTTCCATGAACTGTTCAGCTGCTAGCGGCCAGTAATAGGTAGGAGCAGTAGATATAAGAAAACTATTAGGGCCTCGAACATCGTTATTCATTTGATAACATGAGTCACATTAAACCACCTGTCAAATTGAAAAGTAAGCTCTATAATAAAATATCAGGATAACGTGAACAGAAATTACGAAAATCGATCTTGAAATCATGAACATAAACCACACTATTAGTGACAAAAATGTAAAAAATCGTAACTAAGATCCTGAAATCAAGAACATAAATAAACATAAATCTCAACTCGTGACTAAAATATCACGAAAACGTAAATAGAAATCACAAAAATCATGACAACATTCCTGAAATCATGAACGTAAATCACATTACTCGTGGTTAAAATATCAAAAATCGCGACTAAGATCCTGAGATCATGAACATGAATCACTCTACTCATGACTAAAATATGACGATAACTTGAATAGAAATTACGAATAGCGCCACTGAGATCCTGAAATCATGAACGTAAATCCCGCCAGTCTGACAGAAAAATCCTAATAAAACAGCACCGTAACGTGATGAGAAATCACAAAAATCACGAATAAACTCCGGAAATCGTTTGACTGTCGGCTGTGTATTCCCAAATTATGAACAAGAATCATAACGAAAACTAATCATGTCTAGAGAACAACAACAGTAACCCAACCAAACATGCGAATGAAACGCCATGTATACATTCGGGGTGAACTAGTTTTTCAGAAACACAAACAGTTTCATGAATACGAGGTTTATTATTCACAATTTCAGGATTTTCGTAAATCGTTCAGTTCACGAAATCATGATCTTTTGTTAATGAATTTATGAACGGATTTTTTTTTTGTGTATCCACAAACTAACGGACCTAACACAGGGACATATAGATATATCAGTCTATTTATCTATATATTTAAACGGGTGATATGTATCTAAGTATTAGTTATTTCGGTTTATTCTTTAAAGTTTCAGGCAGTAATTTTAGTGAACGCATTGATTTGTAGTGATGTCAGTCTTGGGATAAAAATGAAAGTTTCAACCAATTGATGCTTTTTCAAAATGAGTCTTTCAAGTACAAACCTAAGTTTTGAAAATCCATTGTTGGGAGAAACAACCAAAAACTGCTTTTAAGGAAATAAATATTATCCTTAATTAAGTTACTCCAACTTCACCGTTACACAAGGTTGCAAAAGAACAATATTTTTAAAATGTTGAATACAAAAATGTTTCTAAAAATGGTATTACCCCCTTAAGAAAAATGATGGTGCTAGCCGATTTATAGGTGTAATCAAGCTTCATGAAACTCAGCTGAAGACCGGGAATCACAAAAACATCAACGATAGCTACAAAAATACTTTTGTTCACCATTTTTCAGTTTGTGACCATGGTGCGGCGTCTCATCCGCAATGACCTTTTTTTTAAAAAAAATGTTCATGGAAATTTGATGGATTTTTTTTTCATGACAAAAACCATTTCACAGAACTTGTCGCAATTGATAAAAGTGACTTCATCGAATATTGAATGGTTTATTTTGATGCAGGATCGATTTTAAGAAATGTGCGGCATCTCTCCCCAAATTACCCTATATCGATGTTTCCAAATGTGAGCAATAGTTGCCAGAGATGCATGGGTTGCAGATTTTTAAATTGGTTCGAAAATTCTAGTGGTTAATTACCCACTCGATTATTTTTGAGTGAGTAGTATTACTCATGCTACCCATGTTATCCGCCGGCCCTGAAAATAAATGGTTCCAATATCCTTTGAATATTTGGCAGGTTTTTGAAGTTTATTCTGATTTACGTTGCGTTGCGTAAGCACGGTATACTTCGTAGATTGCAGACTGATGACTCTCATTTCCAGCCAGACTACTTGAGAAGCATTGTTTGGGAATAACAATTGATCTAGTTCAAGCGAGAGTTTCGCCTGAGAGCCACCGTTGTGGGCCACGACCATCTTTACCGTAACTTGGGATGAGAAAGGAAGTGTTAATGTGGTACTTACTTAACGGACGGCCCCGACTCAGTGACACTCCCATAAGTACCACGGATTGGATAGTGGGTGGGTTGTTAGTCAGGATTCGCTTCAAGCAAGCGATGCGACTGAGACTATCTTTTTGTGCATGTTTGAATAGTTTATTGATTGTAGGATACGTAAATCTTCTAGGTGTTTAAACTCTGGCTAATCGTTTATCGAGATTGTTTCATCGAAAACAACTTGAACTCCGGACAGCCAGCTGTCGGGAGTGTTGTCGACAATGCAAAATGGACTGTAAACAATAACGAATGAAAAAAAAATGTGATATTTGACCTTGTTACTCAAGATTAAATCAAGTGAATCAGACGCATTTTTTCTCGGATTTTGTTTCGCAGGATTTCCACCCATTTTTGAAAAGCGGAATATATTAGTAAGATGAGTTTTGGTAGACTTGAGAAGTTGTCTTTTCATTACAAATGTTTGGAAGTATCACCCATATCCCGCCATCCCCCGTTTCAATCATGTTGATTTGATCGCTACATTAAGTAACATGGACGAAAGCAAATTGGTAGATATAATCGGGAGCTCCCAAAACGTAAAAAATTCGCTTCAGATCGTTGAAACGAAGTCAGAATTTGAAGAACCACCCTACCGAACAATCTTAGTTCTACCACCACAGTGAGATGGCCAAGCTAGAGAAGCCACTCGACGGAAGAGTCTCCGAAGTGAGTGTCTGTTTCTTACCGCCGCACGAAAGCCCAAGTTCAAGATGAGTTTGCTCATTTCAGTTGCTTAACCTTGAAGTTGTGCGCGATTGAAGAATATTTTTTCTTCTTTATACTTCGGTACAAACTTTAATAAAGTTATTGACCAGAAAAACCCTTCATAAAACGATCATGCCTGCTGAGATAGAAACCTGAAAATGTATAACAAATAATAACTGCAATGTCATACAAACGTCATTGACGACCCAATTTTGCTTTGCGCTTCTTCACGAAATCGAAATGCATCCACCATTAAATTGCCCGGATTTCCCCCCGACGAAGAAAACGGCACTCTCATTATCTGTATATGGATTTTTCACCGATCCGAAAAATATGTTATTCATTCTCCGGGATCCGTATTTGAATTGTCGTCACCGAACTGGTCGCGTAGTTGGTTTTGGTACCTACGTACAACATACGTACGTAAAAGTTTTCGTTGCGCGCATTTGGAGGAGACCGTCGATGTTTGAAGGTTGGAAATTTCGAATAATTACAAGCTATCTGAAGATAGTTGAAGCACAACAAGAGCGAGGAACAAACCGCTTGAATGTGGTTTGCCTCAATGATGTTCACCTTCAAATAAATTTCGGCAATCTGGCTTTGACGCATCTGATGCAATGTAGTCATGTGGTGAATGCAGTTTGGTCGTTTGCAAATGCACAGAATGGGTTGTTTATTTTCAGTCGGTTTTTTGTTCATTATAGTTGAAATGTTGAGTGGAAAAAAACGAAGAGTTTATGTACACTGTGAATGTCATACCGCCGACACACGGTTTCATTCAGACTGTTTGGACCAGGCATAATTTCTTCAGCCGACTATATGTTATTGGCGTGTTTCGAACTTCTTTTTGGTAGAAATTGGTGAAGATTTACATTATAATTTACGTCATTTCGCGTTCCAGGTTTTCTGTAATTCGTAAACTGTCTTTAGCCGAAACAAAATCAGTATTCGTATCTTATTATAAAATTCTCCTAATAATATGAGGTCTGGGTACCATCTCTTGGTATTAGATTCAAAAAAGATAAGTTCTGCTATGATCGGGTCTAAGTTTACTATCTCGGAGCATATTACCATGACAGTGATGGTGTTTGATGAAAATATTGATGATCCGAAATGATGCATTTCAACTTCGAATGTTGAATACTCAACCAATCACTCTTGTTGATTAGGTCATCATATTTGTAGTAGGCGATCAAATCTAACTAAATAACGCAACAAAAATGACGTTTCATTCGTCAATAAATGCTGTACTACGTATTGTCAGAGGCAACTCAGAATTGAGTGAAGATCGGGCCAGTAAGGATCTTTTTTCAGCGCAATAGATTTCTTTCGATGCTTGAAGAATGAATCAAATAGCATTCGTTACAATTCTTTTGGGCTTAAACATGAGGATATTTTGGAATCAATAGTTGAATGGCTAGCGTCCAAAAGCGGTTAACCCAACCATTTTGTATTTTTTACAAAAAATGGGAAAAACTTCCGCATTTCCAAACATTGTTTTATTGCGTTGCATAAGCACGGTATACTTCGTAGATTGCAGACTGATGACTCTCATTTCCAGCCAGACTATTTGAGGAGCATTGTTTGGGAATAACAATTGATCCAGTCCAAGCGAGAGTTTCGCCTGAGAGCCACCATTGCGGACCACGACCATCTTTACCGTAATTTGGGATGAGAAAGGAAATGTTGATGTGGTACTTCCTTAACGGAAGGCCCCGACTCAGTGACACTTCCATAAGTACCACGGGTCGAGTAGTGGGTGGGTTGTTAGTCAGGATTCGCTTCAAGCAAACGATGCGACTGAGAATATATTTTCGTGTATGTTGGAATAGTTTATTGTAGGATACGTAAATCTTCTAGGCGTTTAAACTCTGGCTAATCGTTTATCGAGATTGTTTCATCGAAAACAACTTGAACTCCGGACAGCCGGCTGTCGGGAATGTTGTCGACAATGTAAAATGGACCGTAAACAATGAGTTTAAAAGTGGGATGGTGGAACATTCATAAATTATGTTACGCAAAGATTACCCAATACTAACTAACTCTCTGTCATATTATTACGTTATTTTTCCCCTTGGTCTAATACGAAGCACATTCTTTTAGTTTTTCCTTCATTTTGTAGTAGCACTTTTATGCCGCTACTCGCAGAATTGTTCATATTCTATGGAATTTCCTATATACATGGCGCAATGGTGCGTAAAACGGCCGATTGCGTCAAAGCATATGACGTGTTCCCCCGATTTATGTCATAATCAGTCATATCTCTTACTCCTAATAGCGTGGCGGAATTTATAAATGGTCCTTATTGGTATAATCGCAAGCATATTGAGATCCCGTAACATGAAATTTTCCACCTCGTTCGAGTAAACGTTCCGATATTACAATGAAGACGCGAAACAGAAAAAAAATATAAATGCTGCGTTCCTAAACGATATAAACATCATGCACCGATCGAACACCCCCCGTTTCCAAATAGTATGTACTTATTCTTAGCTCAGTATAATTGACTTATGAGTTAATGGACTAAAGCAATAAATATGACCATAAAACATTTGTCCCTCGTGCTGAAATGATTGCTGCAAATTGGTAATTGGATTTGAATTGATCTTGCAAATTGTCAGTTCTCCACCTTCATACATAATTCAAAAGTCATTCACTCAGACAAGACCATGCGTATTTCCCACACGCATTAAAGACCCCTCCCCCGTTTCATAGTTGGTCAAATAAGTCTCAGTCTAAAGAAATGTCAGCTCGATTGGCATCAACCGGCGGATACGTGTTCCCTTACAATGCCATCAAATGAAAGTACATTTAAAATTACATACGTCAAAGTATGTGCAATTCAGAATATAACAAAATGAAGAATGCTTAATTATTTGCATTTAAAGAAAGATCGGAAAAAATAGTTGCATAGGTGGTTCATTTTCAAAGATAGCACTGCTGATGAATCACGGTATAAAAATTGGTGATAGGGGACGCGGACGAAAATAGCTGACCACGGCCATTTCCAAATTAACATTGTTTTTATTGTAAAAATACATTATTTTATTAGTAGTTCATTGACCCATGTTATCTATAAAAAATAAGATCGCTACCTGTACTACTTTTCAATTCACGAGCATTTGCGTAATTCGGGGGGCTAACCTCGAGGGTACCTAGAGTCCAAAAGGGGCTAACCCACAATTCACACATCCTTTTCTTATCTTCCATTTAAATATTTAAATATTGGAATAGAAAATAGAAATGAAATTTCTGTATTTTTACGTATTTTTGTGAATATTTTTTGAGAACATAAAATTCTGGTCTTCCAGAAACTGTAGTTAGTATCAATTGTAATTGATTAGTGTACGAAAATATGTAAGCCATCGCATCGAATTCAAAATTATATGCTAAATAAGTAAAATTTCTGTATTTCTACGAAGTTTTCATTATTTTTTAGAAAATATTTATTCTTTCAGAAACTATAGGTGGTTTCAAATACTAAATTATACATGTGTAATGTAGTTTGAGAAAAAATAATGTGCGGAAAATCGAAACAACGATTTCTTCGGATGGTCGGATAATCGGATAATCGATTCTACGGATAATCGAGACTACGGATAACCTAATATGGCCTGTAAGTGTTAATTTTGATGAAAATTGGCTTCACTGGCCATGTCAAGCAATGTAATGCGACATAAAACTCGCATACAAGTTGTTTTGGTTGCATATATCGGTCAAGAGGTTTCCAACAAGTCAGCACAGTTAGACTTAATCAAGAAATACTTTGATTTTTCTAAATAATTTAAAATAATACTTCGGTAATCCATTGATTACATTGGTAATTCTTATTATTTTTTAAATTAATCACGTAATCAACCATATATACAATGCAATCAATTAATCATCAAGTAATTATAAAGTAATTCGAAACTTCAAGACCAACATTATTTCAATTTTCACATT
Source organism: Topomyia yanbarensis (assembly GCF_030247195.1). NCBI lineage: Eukaryota > Metazoa > Arthropoda > Insecta > Diptera > Culicidae > Topomyia > Topomyia yanbarensis. The sequence continues at coordinate 27,109,894 of NC_080672.1, forward strand.
TTTGCTCTCATTATTAATATTTTAGTTATTCCTTATATGAATTTCGCAAGACATTTGAGCCTTAATAAAACTCTCGTCTACTTAAATTTCAGTCCGAAACTGCATTTTAAAGTATATCAAAACGATAGACCCTCGTGTGTAATAACTATCGAGCCATAACAATCCTCAATGACGCCTAAGAGGCACTGTCCCATATTCTGTTTAACAGACTACATTCGTTGACTGAATCCTATGTCGGCGAATACCAAAGCGAGTTTCAAGGGTACACTGAAACCTCCATTTACGAACTCTTTTTTGTGTAAAATTAACGTAACTTTTTTTACGAACTAAATTCGAAATAACGAACTCTTTTTGAAAAGTTTGAGTTCGTACATTACAGCATGAAGTTATATACTTATGTATTCTTTGTTAATTGTTACTAATATAAGTTGGGTATTTTCGGAATGGGGTTGACGAGTTCATGACGGAAATCGATGTCTTGAGCCATTTTGGAATCCAAGATGGCGACTTCCGGTTTAGATAAATTCTCTGTAACCTCAACAATGTGGGTATTTTCGGGATAGGGTTGACGAGAGCATAACGGAAATAGAACCCATATTGTTCGTTATCAAGAATATTGCTCAACCGGCAATAGTCATATTGGACTTGGGAAAGGTTCCAATTATCCATTTTCAGCATCTACTTGGCAAGCTCATTCCAAAAATACCCAAATTGTTAGGGTTATCGAGAATATTGCTTAACCAACGAATATTAATAAGAATGTGAAGCAAACTTTTTTACGAACTAAATCCCAAATAACGAACACTTTTTTACGAACTATTTCAATTTACGAACCCCCGGTTTAGTTCGTGAATGGAGGTTTCAGTGTATTATTTTTGTTGCTTATAAATATCGTGGGAATAAAAGGGTTATTGTTAAACTACGTCATATAAAACAGAAACAGAATTGTGTCTACTTTTAAATGTTTGGAATTAAATAAATTGTTACTGGGTCATTCCGACTTGCATTCCCCGTTGTATTTTTCGATTTAGAATCATATTACGTGAACTGGTGGTAAGCCTGAAACCCTACTTACTTAATATGTATTGCATTGCTTTGGGCATCATGGTGGTACTAGTTTATATGGGAATTTGCTGTGTGATCGTACTCTTCAACTCGTAACTCCGGAAACAGAAATCGGATCAATTAAAGTTACCCAGCCATCTCTGAGAAAAATCGGTGAGACACATGCACACCCATACACACATACAGACATTTTCCGATCTCGATCCGAACTGAGTCGAATGACATAAGAGATTTGGCCCTGCGGGCCGCGGTTGCAAAGTCAAAATTCCAACCGATTGCATAACCTTTCTATATGAGAAAGATAAAACTCTGAAAAATTGACTTTTTGCATGTTTTACAAAAATACTCACTTCTTTATTTTTATTTCAATTCCGATAAACGCTCATTACTTTCGTAATTGATCATATTTCAATACTCATAAATACAAAATATTTAAAAAATCGTTCTTCTTTGGGTAATTTACAGTCAAATAAAAATAAAGTCCTAAATTTTGCAGAAATTGTAATAGTGACCAAACATGTTGTAGAAATAATCGATAAGTATTGCAATTGTCGATCAAATGATATTAAAATCATTAAAGTTGGTAGAGTACAACTGGAGATATGTGTGATGAAGGAAAGGGCCAATTTTTTTAAAATACAAGAACGGGTTTTTTCGCAATATCTCAAAACCTGTTCCATATAGATTTTTTTCGACGGCATTTTCGTTTTCAGTGAACCATTTTACTACGGAAATGAAGAAAATACAAATCACTGTAAGCTAGTGTAATATACCAAAGTTTTAAACACAATTTCCTAAGACCTAAAATTGTTTTAAGAGCTAATATTTTTGTTTTATTTATTAATTTTATTCTTTTTATTCTATTAATTTATTAGTATTATAATTATTTTATCAAGACTAAGGGCCGATTTCTTCACCCTCGCTTAGCGCTTAAGCCAGGTTTAAACGTATTGGTAAACCTGGTTTAAAAATGAAGCGAGGGTGAAGAAATCGGCCCTAAGGGAGGCAATTGGGAACTATTTGAAGATTTTGAATACCTTTTAGCATTTTTAACAAGAAAGAATTTTTGATTTATCAATTAAAACTAGGTGAAACACTTTTCGGCATTTTGTAGGCGTGAAAAATATTTTTTGGGAATGAATTCACAACGAGGTCATTCACAAGAGCGATATTTACAAGGAAGAGTTAGTAGTAGAGGGTATATTAAGGTCAGAGAAGAAATAGCGGCCAACGATGACAAGGAAAAGATAAGTAGAAACTTGCATCATTATGGCACACGGAATATCGCTCGGCTGATCATTTTTAGAGGCCAGACTGTATTAGATTTTCTGGCAGTCTTGTAGTAGAGATCGGAGAATGATAGAAACAAGAAAAGAAATAACTAAATTATGGATATTTATAGCCAGCATATCCAGACCCCAGAAGAAATCGTTTAGCTGAGATCAGGCACCACAATACTCGCCGCACACTGAGAGAATATATTCGTATATCACTAAGAATTAGTTTCGTACAGACAATTTTAATAAAATATATGAATTTTTCGTACATGTGATGAATTATTCGTAGTTCTATTGAAATATTTTTATTTTTATTGCGAGTTTATCGTGAAAACCACGAAACGATTTTCATTGGCTTATTACGGTTTTATTAGGCAAACGAATCGCTATATAGCTATATACGAAAGTCTCTACGATATTTACGAGCATCATTTGTCAAACCGTCAACATCAAAAGAGCTTCAATAGAGGTAGAATATGGTGTCGTTGCTATACGTCAGATAACTTTCACTTCCAGTTGATACAGAATCCGGAGCAGTATGTGAACTGTTCGTTGGTTTTGTATGAATCAGATTGAGTTTTTCTCTTCTCCGGGAAAATTCACGAAGAAACCGAGCTCCTTCTATATTCTGCTGGAGCAATGCCAAAATAATTTGCTAATAAATACGAGCAATGAAATCGTTCGTAATATACATAAACACTTATTGAAACAAAAGAAACATTTCGTTTCATTGACGAAAAATAATCTCGTTATTACGAAAACATTTGTGCAATGTACATTAAATAAGTAAAATTTACGAAAACTATCGTTAATCAAGCGGCCATTTTTTCAGATCATGAAATGAACAAAACTTACTATTTACAATGCACGAAAATGTTTTGTTGCAGAAAACGACGAATAAAATCGTGCATTGTACAATCGTTTTCATAATATTAACGAATTTATATTTTCAGTGTAAGGAAAATATTCGAACATATATTCCACTTTAAAAGTTCTCAATAAAGACCGATCTATGAAGATATGAAAGGTATTCTTTATTTTTTCTCATTTGTAGAATGGAATGGTAACAGCTGAACTGATTTTGTTTCTGAACTTTCAATATTTTATCAAATTTACATTATATTGAAGCATTTTCGAAAAATCAACGGTTTTTGTCAAACCCCCCTCCCAAGCCAAATTTCTGGCTACGTCACTGACTCAGTATGTAATTGAATTGAGTTGAAGTTGATGTAGTTTTCGATTTTTGGTTAAATGGCTTACCATAGTCCAACGTTTCGAAAGGGCATCCTTTCATCCTCTGAGGAAAGCAGGGTCGGTGTTAAGTCAGATCGGACTAAGTGACATTGATTTTATTTCGAGAAAAACGAATTTAAAGTTTGAATCACTTTAAATTTTAGGTTTTAAATCTCCTTTTCCGATTGTTTTCTTCAGTACCCGATATTACTCTCGAACTACATCGCGCAATAATATAGCTTAGCTTAGGTAAACTGCCCGTAGTTGCACTTCGTGATTGACCGAATGAGTAAAGATGCACAATGAACCAACAGAATGTTACTTGGGAGAAACAATGTCTATTTTGCCTTTGAAATTCCGTTTTATCCGTTTGGATAAATCGGTTTCAAAACTTCATCTTTAAATTTTGGCTCCGGACCTCCAAGTCGCTTCCTCAAGTCCAACTCTGTGTACTTGAACATTACAATTCCGGCCCGGGTTTGGACTTTTCAACACGAATTACCTTCATTGATAGCCAATTCACTTTTTCCTTTGACTTATTTTTCTTCCTGTTAGAGGTTAATAACTCTAAAGTCTTCGTAGAAATGAACATATTGCTTTCCATCTTTGTCATTTGAAATCTTTTTTTTTGTTTTGTTTGCTTGATCTTACAATCTGATAAAAATAATCATACGAGAACATGTTACCAACTTTTTCAAATTTTATTTTCAATTTGGCTAAAGTCACGGTCAAAAAAGGAAAATTTTGAGATACAAGCGTTTTACGAAAAAGTTCATTTTTGCTGTTCTCTAAAATGGTGGGGTAAACCCAACCTCCTATGTTTTTGGTTGATTTAGTACAGATATTACCCACATTTTAAGGCTTTTCAATGATAAATCAATGTACGTTATGTTATTAAATTCTAATAAAAGAAAATGGAATTCAATGTCAATCTTGGAATGTCAAAATCACGAACATATATTCCCATTTGCATCGGAGCAATTGCTCGACGAATACTATATTCATCACGTTTTTGTGTCTTTCGTTTGTAATTATGTGCAAAAAATAATTAAAGCACATTACCATTGTGCTAAAAAATAATAAAAATATATTTCAATTTGATAAATAAACATTTTCTTAGCAAAAAAAGCTGTCGGATTTACCCCACTATTTAGGGGTCGGATTTGCCCCACCGCGTCATTTTTCATTACGATACAATTAACAAAAATTACGAAAAAAAAACGCTTTTAATCCACCTAACAGTGTGATGAGACATTTCTTATAACTCTTATCACTCTCTTCGGATATTATATCGTTTGAGAACATTTAGAGCTAATGCTTCGTGATGTTTTTGATAACACATACTACATGGGATAGTGGCAGGGCTCAGAGAATTGCTCAAATCAGCATAGGACAACATCAGTGCTAGAAATCTCAAACCAAATCAATGGGAAGGCGAAAAAATGGCCCATAAAATAGACATACAAACGAATTATTGCTAATGCTCTGTTAATAAAATATCTAAATTCCTCAATCAATGCATTGTGGTGGGAAAACTGAATTTTCCTAAAGGGGTTATATATTGTACTGAGCCAAAAAAATCGATTTTTATATTGTTTTGAAGTTTATACTTTACTCAAATTTCCAACGCGACTGAGAACTAAGAAATCTACGCTTTTTCTTGAGAAGGGCGATACTAGCAGTGATACCATTCAAAGAAAATCAACAGTGAATATTTCCAGACTTGGTTTTATTTCCTATTTAGGAGCTATTGTGTTTTTTTTTACATTCTTGATTGCATGATTCAGTGATCGAAAGCCAAAACTTTATAAAGTATTTGAAATTAATAAATTAAAATTTGTTTTTGCTATTCAAATTGACAAAATGATAGTATTGTCCCTTTGGCGATTGTTTACCTTTTCAGTCCCACCTATCCGCATTGAAGTATCGCCCTTACGTTTTTTTACAATAACTAACGTTTTACACCACCGATTTCGTCCGGGTTTTTTCAATAGCGATCATTGTTACTATTTACAGCTGGTATCAGCTTAATTTTCCTAAAAAATACGAAAAAAAAACAGTTTCGCCCGAAAACTGCTAGCAAAAAAAGTATCGCTCTGTTTGTTTGCATGGAGCGTGGAGGGCGAAACTTTAAATAAACAAACAAAACACAGTTTCGCCCGTTGTATTTTTTGCTGTAGTTTAAGAAAGCAATATGGTAGAATCCAAATTTTTAGGTTAATTTGTTGCGTTTCAAAGCCCTCATTCGCATGTATGAAAAAAGCCTTATGTTTACAATTGTAAGTATCGCCCTTTTCACAAAAAAGCGTTGAAATGAAATCGCAGCTTCTGATATCACGCTATCTCTGAAGTGCATGCGTGCATACTTCCAAATTTTACTTCGACATCGACTTTTTCTAAAGGTGACTTCCTTGATTTGGTCACTATTTATTAAAAAATCGCGGTTAAATAAAAAATAAAACTATTAAAAAATTTAAAATAGTTTATAATTTTCACAAACTTATTAGGAAAAATTGCTTTCGTAATATTGTGTAGGAAAAAAGCTGAAAATTTAAGTTTTTCTTTTTCTGCAACATATAAACCCTTAAGTATACCAATTAATTGGTATACGAATTGGAATAGGTTCGCCAAATTTTGGAAGAAGTCTATAGTCCCTTGAAAACTACCTAAAAATTGTTGTAGTTCGAAGCAATAAAAATCCCCAAAAATGAAATGCACCTATTAATGTGAAACACAGTGAATAATACATACAATAAAGACCCATTTTTATCAATCTCATGGTGTATTTTAGGCTGACAAAATGGGGACATTGACTAAATCGGGCTTTTTACATTTCTTATAAAAGAAATGTATAGAATTCGCTCAAACTTTCAAGATTTTTTCCGAGGCCCGGAGGGCCGAGTCTTATATACCAATCGACTCAGCTCGACGATTTGGGACAATGTCTGTGTGTGTGTGTGTGTGTGTGTGTGTGTGTGTGTGTGTCTGTGTGTGTGTGTGTGTGTATGTAACGGACAAATTCTCATTCGTGTTTCTCAGCAATGGCTGAACCGATCTTATCCAAACCAATTTTAAATGAAAGAACTAAAAAACAGTATGAACGCTATTAATTTGTTTTTGATTCTGATGTTTAGTTTCCAAGATATGAATGTTTGAATGCGCAAAAATGGCGTTTTTTGCAGTTTTTTTGAATTATCTGCCGAAATTGACAATATAGATTAACAATTTATATGTTTTTAAACAGCTTTAACGAACACCTTTCGAACAAGCTATAGATTGTTGAAATCGGACTATTATCAAAAGAGATATTTAACATTAAATGCGGACGAAAGATTTTTATCATTTCCCATTGCCAGAAATATGACCAAAAACATGTAATCTATTATTAACGACAAAACGGCTTATTTTAGGTCAATAGTATCTTCGGAGAATTTAATGGAGGCAATATGCCCTTTCTTTTGGTATTGTGCTTTTGCTGATTAATCCCCCTATGAGTGAGATATTTTCACAATTTTTTTTGGAAGTGATTATATCGAAATGATGCCTTCAGCAAATTTGTAGCTCTTACTTTTGCGAATAACTTTACTGAAGACTTCAAATATCTATTTTGAATACTTTAAAAGTTATGGCTTGTTGTTTGTTGATTACTCTTTGTCGCCTATTTATTGTTCAATATAGTAATAATCCATTGAAATAAGCCAAACATTATTTCGATAAAACGAATTTTGTATTTCATTTTACTATCTACAACCGCTAGAAATAATCACCGAACACTTCCAAGTTGTCTGGAAGGAACTTGATAACTTATCAGTACAAAAATGTTCATTTGTGCGAACCTTCTGACTGTAATTTTTCCAACTTATAACCATCGGATCGATCTGAAACATATCGGAAAATGAAAAACGAAATAAATAACTCCAAGCAACGGCGTAGCCAACAGAAGGTTTTGGGGTTTAACACCATACAACCCCCCTCCCCCCTCCACCACACCCAAAAAAATATTGGATTGAAGTTGAAAATTTATTGATGCAGACTGATTTAATTCAATATTACAATAACAATTATCTGATCCGTAGATTGATAACCTGTTGTTGTAAACATCATGAGGACTTTTGATAAATTGTCGGAATGGGGTCCTGATATGTAACTGATCTCTTGGTCTTGATTTCACAGTTATCTAATAGCATCAATATCAAATTTCTGCCTGAAAACATTCCAATAGAAAATTCCAGAGTTCTGTAATCAATCATAATCCTCAGATTTATTTTCAAATTGATCTCGTTTTTGTAGAGATGTACTGTAATAAGGGTCTTTATTTAATAGGAAGCGAAGTTAAAATTGATTTAATGTCTATGAAACATAGAACTGCTCACCAAAAATGCATAAATTTCAACATTTGCTAAAAATGTTTTTGCCTTTCTCATTCACTCTAAAATTCGTCGATCTAATCCCGACCGGGAGGGCCGAGTGTCATATGCTAATCGACTCAGTTCGTCGAGATCGGAAAATGTCTGTGTGTGTATGCATGTCTGTATGTATGTGTGAGTATGTGTGTATGTGGAAAAAAAATATGACCTCTGTTAATCAGAGATGGCTGGATCGATTTGCACAAAGTTAGTCTCAAATGAAAGGTACAATCTTCCCATCGGCTGTAATTGATTTTTTTTATTGATTGGACTTCCGGATCCGGAGTTACGAGTTGAAGAGTGCAATCACACAGCAAATTCCAATATAAACTGAAATGAAAAATTTTCAAAATCAAATTTGTATTTTTGATGCCAAATGACATTATAATGCATGAAACATTGAGATTTGATGTAAACTCGAAAAAATTACGTTTGACAAAAATTGATTTTTTTGGACTTTGGTACTTTTTTGCTTGTTACTATTTTCTGAAAAATTAATTCTGCATAATTTTAAAATTTCAAAAATTACGGTTTCGGAATTATGCCGTTTAGACATTAAGATCGATTTTCACCAAACCCCCACCAATTGTAAAATTGGTATTGTAAAAAAACGTAAGGGCGATACTTCAATGCTGATAGGTGGGACCAAAAAAGTAAACAATCGCCAAAGGGACTATATACTATATATACAATCATTTTGTCAATTTCAATAGCAAACACAAATTTTAATTTAATAATTTCAAATACTTCATGAAGTTTTGGGTTTCGATCACTGAATCATGCAATCTAGGATGTAAAAAACACAATAGTTCTTAAATAGGAAATAAAACCAAGTCTAAAAATATGCACTGTTGATTTTCTTTGAATGGTGGGTTTTTTCAAGAAAAAGCGTTGATTTCTTAATTCTCAGTCGCGTTGGAAATTTGAGTAAAGTATAAACTTTAAATCGATTAAAACAAATCGATTTTTTTTGGTTCAGTACAATATACATAACCCCTTTAGAAAAATCAGTTTTCCCACCACAATGCATTGATTGAGGAATTTAGATATTTTATTAACAGAGCATTAGCAATAATTCGTTTGTATGTCTATTTTATGGGCCATTTTTTCGCCTTCCCATTGATTTGGTTTGAGATTTCTAGCACTGATGTTGTCCTATGCTGATTTGAGTGATTCTCTGAGTCCTGCCACTATCCCATGTAGTATGTGTTATCAAAAACATCGCGAAGCATCAAGTTCTAAATGTTCTCAAACGATATAATATCCGAAGAGAGTGATAAGAGTTATAAGAAATGTCTCATCACACTGTTAGGTGGATTAATAACGTTTTTTCTTTATAATAAACTGAAGCTGTTAAAATATTCTTCCCGTCCCTTGATGTAGTCTGATAACTATTTCTGATTATGATGAACTTTTTATTTTTGCGTATTTCCATCTTCATGATAAGGAAATCATGCTCAAGAAAGGATTTACTCGAATTCAGTCTTGTTCGTCTGCTAGAGCCCATCAAACATATGTTCATATTTGGCTGATAAAATCGGGGTTTCAATGTATTATAATAGATATTCAGCATTCGAAGAAGTTTCTTGTGAACGAGTGTAGAACGACTTTGTTTCTACTTACTTGAAGCCAGCGGCGTAGCCAGAAATTCGGTTTTGTGAGTGTTTGGTGAAAATCGATCTTACTGTCCAAACGGCATAATTCCGAAACCATAATTTTTGAAGTTTTAAAATTATGCAGAATTATTTTTCAGACAATAGTAACAGAGTTCGTGTCTTTAGCGAATTTGTTGAGTCTTTATTGTGGTCATGAATGTTAACCTGAGAAAATTCACCATAAATACTTCTTGGACGATATACCGTCAGAATTATTTTATCAAATGAAGCGCTGTTTAACGATTGTAAAACTCATCGAAAATACTAAACCTCCGAGATTGGCGGTTTCAGAATGATGCTATCCTTAAATTACCGTTTTTGAGCATTTGATCTATACATATAATTGGCCATACAACAAAAATCAAATGCTCATCAAAATCGATCAGGACCTGCTAGAGTCGCATGGAAATCGTCATTTTTCATAAATTTCTCTCTACATTCGGAAAGCGTTATCCTTGTTATTAATCATATTACGTTTTCGTCTCAACTCGACGCATTCCCAAAATAAAAACCTGTTTTAATCCACCTAGTGGTGCTATTGTGCTTTTCTCATTTGTCCAGACTACGATTTCATGGCTGGTTATGTTCAATACAATGGTGGAAATGAATAGTACATGTTCAGTACGATTTGCACATACATACAATGGATCAACAGCCACGATCTTGAGATACTATGTGATACTGAAACCTCGCTTGAAACCAGCGGCGGATCATGGAGAAAGATCCGGGAGGTCCGGGTCCTGCCGAAAATTTTCAACTTGTTAAGAAATTTTAAACTAGTTTTAATTTTAAAGTAGCAACCCCTCACTGCATACTCCCTCCGGGCCGCTATGATTGTCGATTTTTAGAGTGATTGCATAACCTTTCTATATGAGAAATGCAAAAATGTGCAAAAGTCCAAAAATTAAAGGGTTGTGTACAGGACACGACCACGGTGACATTAAAAATGTAGCTATTTTCAAGAGCGTGCAAATGTATTTTATCTATCACACATATCGACTCAAGTTCTTGCTCACTCGCCTGTTTTTATGTTACAATTTGCTATATACCCTCCCCATTAAAACATAATTTATTGAAGGTCTTTTAACGATAATCTATTAATTAATCAAGTATCTCACTAGGTGATTGGCATTATTTGGCTAATCCATATAGTAAAAATAGGCTGGTCTGTCCAGAAAATATATTCAAAAGAAAAGTTCCATATTGAGAGCTGTGATGAGGAAGCCTACGCCCGCCAACGGAAATATATTCTCCATGAAATATGAAATTTCATTTTCCATTTAAATTTTCAATAATGTATTAATGAACTTAAGTAAACAATCTTAAGGTTAAGTATTTCTTGATCGATTAGTGGTGAAAAAAATGAAATTATTTGATAAATTACATTGTTATGCAACGTTCGCACTACCAGTTAAAACGGGTTTTATGCTATCTTGGTGACACTTTCTCTTGTTGCTAATTATTAAAACGTGTTATAACTCTGTAGTGTAAACATTGTATTATTAAACCAATTCTGCAGCGTTTTATGTTATATAGGTGTTTTATGTGGTAATAGGACTGACATAATTATATCTTCAGTACAGCGGTTTGTTGCATAATTTCAAACAGATATATTTTAAAATTTAAATTAGTATACCTAACCGTTCTATTTGTTGTATACTTTAAAACGCAATTAGAACTGTGTTTTAACTACATAGCGCAGGACAGATACTCTGACTGGATAAACTGGGAAAACAATTTTAAGTCCAGTAACGATTAAGACATGGCTTGAATTTGAATCGAAAAAGAACACCCGCCTAAACTGCTGCTGGGACGGTAAGTTCTGTTTTAAAATTTTCCGTTGTGTACAGTACGAAACAAAAGTGTTTGAAATTAGAAAACAAAAAGTTCTGCTGGGAATGTGATTGTTTCCGATGCAATTACACTCAGGTTTTTTTACGCAGGGGATACAGGCCGTGCAAATGAAAACCGCCTAAATTTCAAAAAAACGCGTAAATGAAAACCGCGGAAATTTCAAAATTCGCGTAAAAAATACCGCGTAATAAAACCTGAGCGTACTCCCCTATATAAAATACTACGCTGCTGAACAGTGCAATAACTACAGAAGCACGTTGTCAGATGCCTTACTGATAAAAAAACATATAACCAAAATATGAAACATATGAAAACCAATAGGCTCTTTACCCTAGGCAGCTACAATGCGCCGTAAACATGGATTAACAAGTTACAACGCACACGCATGCATAAAAATAAATATATTTTATTCAAACGGCAGCACACACCGTATTGAATTAAATCCAAACCACCCCACCCACCCACTTTGCAAATCATTCTGTGACACCGTGCTGGTACCCGAAAAATCCGCACACGGCCACCGCTGCCGAAAATGCATAGCGTCTACCGCTTATTATAGTGCCCAGACGCTGCAGCCATGATCTTACCCGTTCGACATAAGAACAAAAACTGATTCAAACGGGTACGCGTCACCTCTATTTATAAACTAACCGTATATGGTTTAGTCAAATAGGTGCGAGTGTGTGCAAATGCCAACGTTGCCGAAAATCGATAGCGCTTATTGCATCGCCCGGAGACGATGTTGCTTATATGGGATAAGAGGAACAACTGATTTAAACGGACATGCGTCGCTTCTATTTATGACTTTTCGCCTTTCATTGAGTCACTAAGCTGCCCTCTTTTGACGGCTGTGTCTGAGAAATCTGCCTCACGAATGGTAATTTTCCCGTTTTTCGTGAACTTTTTAATTTTACCAATTTCCAAAAGTCTACTTTTATTGGGGAGATATTAAATTATTACCAATATTTAAGTTAGGTGTTTCTGAATCGGTTGGTGTATGAATGATTAAAATCCATCTAGTAATATCGGAGTTATAAGCGTGCAAACCTTACATAGTTTCGTTACATGGGAGATAGTTTAGATTTTAGAATGACACCTAGCCCCAGATAGTGGAGTAAGACATTTTTAATGTCAAAAAGTCAATTTTTGTCGAACATTATTTTTTTCGAGTTTACATCAAATCTCAATGTTTCATGCATTTTAAAGTCCTTTGGTATCAAAAATACAAATTTGATTTTGCAAATGTTTCATTTCAGTTTATATGGGAATTTGATGTGTGATTGCACTCTTCAACTCGTAACTCTGGAACCGGAAGTCCAATCAATAAAAAAAAATCAATTGCAGCCGATGGGAAGGTTGTACCTTTAATTTGAGACTAACTTTGTGCAAATCGGTCCAGCCATCTCTGAGAAACCGAGGTCACATTTTTTTCCACATACACATATACACACACATACATACACACAGACATTTTCCGATCTCGACGAACTGAGTCGATTGGCATATGACACTTCGCCCTCCGGGTCGGGATTAGATTGACGAATTTTAGAGTGTATGAGAAAGGCAAAAACATTTTTAGCAAATGTTGAAAGTTATGCATTTTTTTGGTGAGCAGTTCTATGTTTCATAGACATTAAATCAATTTTAACTTCGCTTCCTATTAAATAAAGACCCTTATTACAGTACATCTCTACAAAAGCGAGCTCAATTTGAAAAGAAATCTGAGGATTATGATTGATTACAGAACTCTGGAATTTTCTATTGGAATGTTTTCAGGCATGAATTTGATATTGATGCTATTAGACAACTGTGAAATCAAGACCAATAGATCAGTTACATATCAGGACCCCATTGCGACAATTTATCAAAAGTCCTCATGATGTTTACAACAACAGGTTATCAATCTACGAATCAGATAATTGTTATTGTAATATTGAATTAAATCAGTCTGCATCAATAAATTTTCAACTTCAATCCATTATTTTTTTATGGTTGTGGTGGGGGGGGGGGGAGAAGGGTTGTATGGTGTTAAACCCCAAAACCTTCTCTTGGCTACGCCGTTGCTTGGAATTATTTATTTCGCTTTTCATGTTCCGATATGTTCCAGATCGATCCGATGGTTATAAGTTAGAAAAATTGCAGTCAGAAGGTTCGTTCAAATGAACATTTTTGCACTGATAAGTTATCAAGTTCCTTCCAGACAACTTGGAAGTGTTCGGTGATTATTTCTAGCGGTTGTAGATAGAAAAATGAAATACAAAATTCGTTTTATCGTAATGATGTTTGGCTTATTTCAATGGATTATTACTATATTGAACACAAACAACAAGCCATAACTTTTAAAGTATTCAAAATAGATATTTGAAGTTTTCAGTAAAGTTATTCGCAAAAGCAAGAGCTACAAATTTGCTGAAGGCATCATTTCGATATAATCACTTCCAAGAAAATTTATGAAAATATCTCACTCATAGGGAGATTAATCAGCAAAAGCACTATACCAAAAGAAAGGGCATATTGCCTCCATTAAATTCTCCGAAGATACTATTGACCTAAAATAAGCCGTTTTGGCGTTAATAATAGATTACATGTTTTTGGTCATATTTCTGGCAATGGGAAATGATAAAAATCTTTCGTCCGCATTTAATGTTAAATATCTCTTTTGATAATAGTCCGATTTCAACAATCTATAGCTTGTTCGAAAGGTGTTCGTTAAAGCTGTTTAAAAACATATAAATTGTTAATCTATATTGTCAATTTCGGCAGATAATTCAAAAAAACTGCAAAAAACGCCATTTTTACGCATTCAAACATTCATATCTTGGAAACTAAACATCAGAATCAAAAACAAATTAATAGCGTTCATACTGTTTTTTAGTTCTTTCATTTAAAATTGGTTTGGATAAGATCGGTTCAGCCATTACTGAGAAACACGAATGAGAATTTGTCCGTTACATACACACACACACACAGACACACACACACACAGACATTGTCCCAAATCGTCGAGCTGAGTCGATTGGTATATAAGACTCGGCCCTCCGGGCCTCGGAAAAAATCTTGAAAGTTTGAGCGAATTCTATACATTTCTTTTATAAGAAATGTAAAAAAAGTTGGACTAAATTCATCTATGCACTTTGTAGGACTTTAATCAAAGAATTTAAATCCACTTACATTGTTTATGCAATCACTTTAACAACCAGAAATATCCTGCAGTCAATGATGCACAAAAACAAAAATCAAATCAAAAGTTGTAAAAACACACTTATTGTCGTTTGAGCATCATGAATGAAGACTAATAAAATGCTGTCATACCACCATTATGATTATTTTCGATGGTCTACACGACAACACTGATATTAGTTCGCGTAGTGCTCCCGATTTTCGATAACAGCGGGGGGTCGGGTTAACCCAACGGTCGGATTTGCCCCACCTTACCCTAACTATATCCGCTGACGCAAAATTTGTGTTCAATGATGTCAACGGAACATTCATCGAGATCCAAATCAAAGCGTTTTTGATGTTTCTGATCTGACGCCACATGCATCAGATCAACACACAAGTTCCTTTGATTTTACATCAGTTTTAATGTACTGGATCAAACAAGAATCTACTTATTGGGCTCCTCGCGAAGCTGTTCCTTCTTGCCACAGATACATGTATCCTTGTTTTAACACTAGGTCGTGTATTCCCAAGTTTAAAATTGATAATCGACATTTGTAGTAAGCTTCACTTGTGGTGACATTTGGCAAAGGAAAAGTTTTCTGCAAGTCAAACGAGATGAGATGCAAGGCTACGCCTTTTGCTAAATCTAAATCCTTGGCTCGAGTGCTGGTCATCAATTCGACTAGTTTATAGTGTTTGTTATTTTTCTTTTCTAGCTCATCGATGGTTGCCGAATCATCGTTTAGCTTGGTTAATCTTTCGATTTGAATTTTCAAGCAGTCGCATGTTTTACACGTCGTCGCTGTTGTGCTATCTTATGACAAGCGCCATTTTGCACATTTCGAGAAAAACGATTTTTAAAGTTTGAGATTGAATATCTTGAAACTTATACATAGTATAAAAAATTCAAAGAAGACAAATGATGCTTCTATCTATTCTGCATTAATCTCTCAAATATTACGAAAATCGGTTAACTACATTGCGAGTTTTCTTTAAAAATATAAACAAAAGTCGGTCTCACACGAGTCATAGGTGAGTATTGATGACAAAATTTGTATGGCGTGTCATAATCGTGCATGGAAAATTTTCCATAGAAAAAAATCATCAATTATTAACTTTTATTCATATCTTGGGCTTCATTTGGTCTATAAACAATCGGTGAGATGAATTTTGAAAGAAATGAGTCAGGGAATCTATAAAAATAGTTTTTTTGGTTACAGTGTTGCCAAATATGCTATATTTCCAATTTAAAACTTAAATTGCATTTTTCTCACAGTTCGTGCATTTTTGTTTCGAAAATGATTATGCCATTGTGTTTATCAGATAGTTTTACATATAAAAACATCTCATACATAAAGATAATTTGAGACAACCCCCAGACACAGTCATTTGAAGCAAAAAATTATAAATTTCTCAACACGTTTCTCGCTATATCTCAGTAACCAAGCAGAATGTCAAAATTCCGTAAACGCCACTTTGTAGAGATTTTTTAGACAAGTAATGTGGTATATCTAACTCAGTTTACCCCAAAATGGCGTTTGTCATAAGATAGCACAACAGTCAAACAGTCGGTCAAATTGGATGTGTTCTCCTTTTTGGACCATGAACAGTATAAACTAAATTTATTTAATATTTTTTTTATTAAAATAATTCATCTGACAAATAAAATAGTTTTAATGAATAGCAGGAGTCAAGTTATAAAAATTGCATACCGCGAAACTTTCTATGCGAACAGATCCTCGACCGTAGAGAAAGTTCGAATTATCGGTTCGTTTAATCCAATCGTCGTACGGTGGAATCTAGGTTGTAGTAAGCCAGATGAGCGTAGAGAACGTTGCGAGGCACGAAAATCAAGAGGGGGCAGGATCTTCGGGGAGTCAATTTCAGCGTTAAGAAGTTTTGCTACGAATATTACTTACTGAAGCTATCTGCGTTAGTCCAGTGTGTCGAGACCGCTCAAGCGACATCGAGCAGGATACGGTGGAAGGTCTAGAGGATTCCGCCATGGAAGGTCTCATAGTGCGAGTCGAACAAATCTCTTCTGCACCCGTTCAATCCGTAAGTTCCATGTAAGCTGATGGGGGCTCCAAATCAAAGAAGCATTTTCCAGAAGTGGGCAAACCATCGAACAATGTAACGCCTTCATACAATGCGGGTCCTTGAAATCCCGGCCGATTTTAGAAATGCAAAAAAATCTTGCAAAACAAGTCAAATTTTCACTAGAATTTTATGGTTGCTCTCGTTGATACCACGAGTATAATATGAATATGAATTAAATGAGAAATCTATTATCTCACTATTAGGTGGATTACGTGGTGATATATGTATTTATATACTATCCAACATGTACCTCACGGCTGAACGCAATGCTCAATCCAAGGGGTAAACACATCAACCCTGGACAAAAATTCAGACAGCTTACACATTATTTTGTCTTGGAAATAAACTTCCATATTAATTTTCGAGAAATAGTTCAATCCTTATTAAGTAATTTCACAATTTCGGAGTGGAATTCCTTGAATCATGTAGATGTCTTTTCATATACCGATATTCAAAATCGGTTTAGTTTTATCACTAATACACCAGTAAAGCAATATTCTTTAAGCAACGGTCTCGTTTTGAGATAATGAAAATCTGTGAGGAATAGAAATATAAAATGTTTAATATTTCCCCTGTTCGTGAACGAGTTTTAACAATCTATAGCTTGTCGGAAATATATTTTTAAAAGCTTACTAATTATTTACACACATTGCTTTATTTGAGAGTCATATGCTTGAAACCTGTCCAAAACAAAAAAGCATCAAATGGTCACATAAGGCCTTACATTGGAAATTAGTTTCGTTTACATCGGTTCAGTCATTTCTGAGATGATTACATGAAATTGTTGAACATACATGTATGTACACTAGACTGCCCAGAAAAATAATGAATTTTCGAAAACTCAATCGGCCCACCCCTTAGTCGAATCCTAGTTTCACCAGGAGTATTTGCATCTAATTTGAAGCAAATCGGACAAGTCTAACTACCGAACCAACGTACCTGAAGTTTGTATAGGATTTTTCGACAATTTATATGGAGAAAACCCACTAGCTCGCATTTTCGCCGCTAGGTGGCACTGTATGCATCGTATTATCACTGTAAGTGAAAATAAGACAGATAATTTAATTGTCTACAACTTTTCCGAAGACTGCTAGTCAATCCGACTCTGTTAAAAGAAGTTATTAAGCTTTTAGGGAAGTGATGTCTGAGTCAGTTTTGCATGGGGCCTAGCAGTGCATGGTCGGGTATCAGTACTCGATAACCTCGAACTAAACATTTTTGTGAAATAATGGATAGATTTAGCTCAATGGTATGTTCAAAAGAATTGTAGTACATAATACGAGTTATGTTTTGGTTGGAAAATTTTAGTTCAACATGTCACCGCATAGAGGTCGCTATCACTAACTTGTTATAGAAGAGAGATAGAATATCAAAATGTTCGGAAGAATTATGCCTGTTCTACAACTTTGTAGAAGACACCTAATTTCTACCCCTGTTCGTTAAAAAGTTAGTGTTGGCGCCCTCTCTACGGTCACAGGTGGAACTAAAATTTTCTAACCAGAAGATAACCCGTATTATGTACTACAATTCTTCTGAACATACTATTGCCTCAAATCTAATCATTATTTCACAAAAATGTATAGTTCGAGGGAATCGAGTACTGTTACCCAACCATGCACTGCTAGGCCCCATGCAAAACTGTCTCAGACATCACTTCCCTAAAAGTTTAATAACTTCTTTTAACAGAGTCGGATTGACTAGCAGTCTTCGGAAAAGTTGTAGACAATTAATCCCATACAAACTTCAGGCACGTTGGTCCGGTAGCTAGACTTCTCCGATTTGCTTCAAATTTGGAGCAAGTACTGCTGGTGGAACTAGGAATCGAATCAGGCATGTGTCGATAGGGGTCATTTTTTCCTGTCACTCTAATGTACACACACATACGGACATTACCCCAATTTGTCGAGCTGAGTCGATTGGTAAATGAAAAAATGGCCTCAGAAAAAATTCAAAGTTTGAGCGTATTCTGTACATTTCTTTTGTAAGAAATGTAAAATCACAAAAACGAAACAAAATATGCTATTGAAGACTCGTTTCGAAGTTCCTTAAACTGGATGTTTTTCAAATCGAAAATTTCTTTTAAATTAATATTATGATTGCAACCAAGAAAATCACAATTGTTATTTAATCCATTAATTTAAAAAAAATCAAAACCCTTTCCCCGAACAATTTCTGGGCACCACTATGTTGGCATCTGCTGACGTAGAATAGCAAGAGAGTAGTTTTAAATAACAAGCAAAGCAACCTTGAACTTCTAAATGTAGTACGGAGATTGCTCTGCTTGTCTGAACAACGGAGCTCGAACTATGAATATACGTTAAACCCGCTCTACTCAATCATATTCTCTCTGCCTTTCCGCAGAACTTCAAACAATGCCATGTAATTATGAAGGTCAGATTACCATGTGATATATCCGTCAGCATACTGTTAGCTGCGAATTATATTAAGCGGAAAAGGTCAAGATAGACGAAACGAAAATATATTTCTATTCGTTTAATGTTTTGTAATCTTTCCAACTATTATTTTCATATACCGTTTGGAAATCTTGAATTTAAACACGACATACTGAAATCAATTATCTCTGTGATGTGATGGTTTATAATGTTTGTCGGACATAATACAACATTTGTTTATACGTACCTGTTCAATTATAGGGGTCCCTTTATTCAATAATACCCAGTGGTCTCGAGTGGTCTTGCGACGGCTCTAATGGTAAAAAGGTCAAATTCATATGGTTGTGATCCAAAGATCGCAGAAAAAATCTGACTAAATTTATGCAAAATTAATTTTATTTAAATTTCAAAAACTCGTTTGTTTAACATCGCTTTCTGAGGTTATATCTATTATGAGACATACTAGAAATGCTGACTATTCAATTGGTTCACCATGGATTGAACTGTATTTCTAGTTTTGAGATAGTCTTAAATGTAGCTTTCCAATTTTTCCAATTGTAATGCTCTAATAGTGAGACACTTAACCAATCATTACTGACAAATCGTGCCTTCTTCGGATAACTATATGTTTACTACAATTTGAAAGATGACTAAAAGTTTTCCTTCTTTGCATTTCCGTAACAAAACAGAGTGCGAAAAGCTTCAGGCAGTTTCCAAACTGTAATAAATAATATTTTTTTAACTGATGTAAATGAACCTATTCACATTCATTCCCAAAATCACGCATTGAATAACAAATCCCAGATTCAATAATTTCTCCTTTCTTATCCGAACTATATTCCATAGCGACACAAACCGGCCACGCATCGTAAAACCGCCTAATCGCCAGTAACACATTCACATCGACCATCAGCGACGAACCTGACTGGATTACCACTCACCACACCACCACGACGACGAGCGACCGCCGCCACTTGGTTTACCAAACAAGCAGAACCCACATCGGTCGTGACCGCCAAACCGGAGGCGAAATGAGCAGCCGAAAAAAATCGTAGATAGATCGACGTCGTCATCGCCGTACTCAGTTCCACCTCAGCAGCTCCAGCGTAGATATCTACCAACACATTTCAGCCGAAAACAAAAAAAAAAACACTCCAAAGCACGTCTTGCGAGCGGTGAACGAAACGAATAACGAGAAGAATGAGTGAAATGCGCTGACTCGCCGTGTGCCGAAAACTGCCTTCCCGTAGATCGCCTCCATCACAACGTTGCTGAGTTTCATCCGTGGCGGTTCGTGGCGATCGCGGTTTATTTACACCCGGGCAGAGAGAGAGAGCGAAAACGTGGAAGAAAGTGTGATCGCGGTTGTGTGCTTATGCTGACCAAATCATTTTTTTGGGTTAACTCACCGTTATAACAGTTTCATTTCCGGAATTTGAATTGCAAGTGACCGACCAGCAACCGCTCGAAAGGTTTAGGTCGAAATTGTGTGCATTGATAGTGTGAATCTGGGATAAGTTAACAACACTCGATCGGAACCATGGCGTGGCTAATAGGTGCCGGGATCGTGCTTGTGCTTCTGTTCTGTATCTTCTACTTCATGAAGTCTTCGAAGGAAATGCCCAAGAATTTCTCCCAGCTTGTGTCGGAGATAAAAGTGCAACAGTGCGGTTTCCTTGGAATCGTGGAGGACATTGTGCTGCGGGGTGCAAACAAAGTCGGTAAGTTTACAAAAACCACACTCGTTGCGTAACGTTTAAAGCATGGTTTTTTACATCTCTGCTGAATGGAACTGTCTGTGCTGTCCGACTGGCCATACATTGTGGCCGGAGCTGGACAAAGGGAGACGAGTTTTGGAAACCAAACCAGCATTGCATTGGATTTGTGTGGATGTTTGTTTTTTTTACTGTACATATATTTACTAGCACCACCGCATACGATTTATGTACAAACGCAGGGAGGCTTGTAAAATCCGACCGCAGTCGATAAACAACTGGGAGAGAGATTAGCATCGGAGCTCTAATCAATTGGGGTACTGCTTTGTGCACACAATCGCTGCACTGATTAGGTGTGAGATTTGAATGAAATAGATTGTGTCTCTCAATGATGGTGATGCAAACTTAAATTTATTGTATTTTGAAAGCTCATTAGCGTTTTTGAGCAATTTATTGTCAGTAGGACAAACTTCTTTGAATATTTATAAAAATCCAAGGTGCGAGCACCTAATACTGCAAGTATTTATGTCCTTATTTCGAAAAAACTGTTTCGAGAATTAGGTGAAACTTTAAGAATTTTCTTATCGTTGGTCTATTTTTGCTAGTTTATCTTTATTCGGTCCCCATAAGTTTAAGCACAAAAGCGTGGAGTTTCATTCCTACCCAATAAATCTTCTGTGAAATATTCTGAAAAATTTGAAAGAATAAGCAGATCACAGAGAACAGACGTTTATTTCGCATCTTTGATGGAATTTACTGCATGTACTATCTTAAGCCTTTCCTAACTTGACCAAATGAGCTCTGAGAGAGCCACGGCCTGTTAATAGATCAGTAATGCGAACAATTATGCAGTCTTCCTCCTTGAGTATCAAATAAACAATCTGGATTAAGCAAGAAGGGGAAGAGCTCAAAGTACTTGCCCTTCATCCGTTGCTCCCAGTCATCAAGATTAATTTTCTAAATTTTGGAATTGAAGTTACGGGAATCTAGAGCGTATAACTCGTCCTGTTATCAATAGCTTATACCGCAACTTGAAAGACTAACCGTGTAGAACTTAGAGTTTTGTATAACTAATATTAAATACCACTGCTCCCTCCCCCATACCACGGTCTCTTTAGTATAATAGTATAGGGCGCCTGGCAAGACTGGATGACCCTCATTCGTCCATTCAGTTTGGTTAACCAGGTATGTCAACTAGAGATGGGCGAAACAGTTCACTTCGAAGAACCATTCCCGACTGAACAGTTCTATAAAAAGAACTAGTTCAGATGAACCGTTCTTCCGTTCAGCTGATATTTTACTTGTATCTAGCGAACCAAACAGATGCTGCCCAAACTATTATCTGTATGCTTAACAAGTTCATCAAGGGTGGCGATTTCTTCATTATGTATAACTAGAGAAATAGAGAATGAGATGAGTCGTTCGCTTATGAGTCGTTCTTCGCCGGTTTTATTCTGGGAGAGAGCGGTTTGTGGGACGGCAAGTCAGTTCATTTTCATTCGTTCGCCTAAAAATCGGTCCGAGAAATTCGCTAAACGGCTTTGGGTCATATTCAGTTCATTCGCTTTGAAGAGAAATGAGAACTACCGTTCTTTTAAAAAGAACTTCCGTTCGCTCATTCTCTTCAAAGAACCAGTTCACTTCAACCGTTCGCGAACGAATTGCCCATCTCTAATGTCAACATCAATCAAAGACCTGTCTAAATGGCATGCTATCAGCGAATCTACGTGCAATAGTTACGAGATAAAATTCAGGATTTTGAGATACCCGTAAATCTCCGGATAAACCTTTATAGAGATTATGTAATCGTAAGATACTATTTATTTATTTATTTATTTGATTAAATTCCATCCGACCTAATATGGCCTACATGAATTGGTTGGCTTGGAAAAAGCTCATTGGAGGATTAGTAGCAATCCTCAAAAGCGCGTAAAAACCCAATCTTCTTTTGAATAATTATGTACACAAATGTTTGACAAAATTTCACTAAAATACAATTCACTTAAACTACACACAATTACTATAAAATATTACTGTCAATCATTACTTATGTACTACGTTTGTCGTTTAAGTCTAATCCTAAATTCATCAATGGATACTAAATCAAAAAGTTCATTAAAAACTATTAAATAATACACACATTGCCCTTATGGGTTCGTTCTGGCCATACTCAGTACACTGAAAATCAGGTCTCAATAAGTCCCGCGATCTTAAGCTTCTAGGGGGATCATTAATGTTGATTTGCTAAAAAATGCATCAATTTGACCGACTAAAAACTTTCCAACAAAAACGGCTATGGATATAGTGCAAGTGGTTCCATGTCTAGCAGACGACAACGATCAATATAAGGTGGAAGCTCCACAGGATCACGCCACGGTAAGAGTCTTAAAGCAAAGCGGACTAACCCGGCTTGCACAGCTTCTATCCTGTTAATCCAGGCGTCAGTGTATGGGCACCAGATGATAGAATTGGTTTCCAACACGGAACGGACAAGCGAAAAATACAATGCTCGCAAGCTGTGCGGATCAGTAAACTTCTTGGCGATTCTTATCATGAAACCGAGGTTTCTGTTTGCCTGTGCAATGTGCATCTCTAAAAGACAATTGAAAATCCAGTTGAACACCAAGGTCTCTGACAACCAACACTCTTTCCAATGATTCTCCATTTATCGTGTAATCCCATAAAATTAGGGTTTTCTTACGTGTGAAAAAAATCACAGAGCATTTGGAGACACTGACAGTTAACAAGTTTCGACAGCACCAATTACAGAAGGCATCTAGTTGTTTATGCAGCTCTATACAGTCGGCTATGGATCGAATAATGAGAAACAGCTTCAGGTTGTCAGCGTAGATAAGTTTACAATCCGCTGGGATAACAAAGCAGACGTCATTAAAAAATAGAATGAACATCAAAGGCCCAAGATTGCTCCCTTGTGGCACTCCCGAATGATTAGTAAAGCTATATGACTCACTGTTTCCTAATTTCACGGAGAGGGACCGATTTCTAAGATACGATTTGAGCCATTCAATGAAACTTGGTGACGCTGCCAGTCGTTCAATCTTTGCTAGCAGCAGTGAATAATCGAATAATGACATAATCGAATGCCGCTTTCAGGTCGGTATACACTGTGTCTACTTGTGCACCCTTTTCACGGTGTGTTTGGTAGAACAATTTTATTCGAAAAAAAACGGCATCGCTAAAACTTCAGCATGTGATAGAATGTGAATCTGATTGTTCAATCAGATTCTCACTTTTAGTATTTTTTGAATGCCTATAGTAACAATTAGTAGCAAAAATGCGATTTAATTTCATCAAAAAAACTTAAGTTTTCAATCAAAAAACTTTAAAATAAAGTTGTTCTAGACCCCCCACAGAATATTTTAATTTTATTTTTAAATGAAAGGGAAAAGTCCATTCTTTCATATCCCGAAGTTTTACAGATGCCGAATTTTTTGAATAAAGTTGTTCAACAAAGACACCGTGTTTTCGATATTTTTAATGCAATGTGAGGTGAACTGAGTTAAATTTGTAGTTGTAGATCTACCAGGAAAAACTCGTGCTGCTCGGTTGAGATGTATGAATTGGTTTCGCTAAGGAGGACATGTTCTACTAGGATCTCGAACAATTTGGAACCTGCGCAGAGCGACGTTATGCTTCTGTAGTCCGCTACATTTTGCTTATCGCCTTTTTTGAAAACTGGGAACATAACTACGTTTTCCAACACTCAGAAAACTTTGCTAGGGGAGACTGAGGAGACTTGATCCCCGGGGAGACTTGATCCCATCATTGAAACTCAAAGGCGGATCAGAATACATTAATCGAATATACTAGAAAGTTGCGTAGTTTTATCTAAACATAAGTTTCTTTAAAACAAAACAATAAATTGGACATGTGTTACCGAATTTTTACTGATTTAAAGAAAAAAATCTCAGAAGAACTGAAGAAGATTTATTTTCCAAATCTTCAAACTTTTATACAATTGATAAAGTCACCCACTGCATACTATACTTTTGCATACAGAATTACAGGAGAATGTCAATTATATAAATACGCTATGATTGACAGCTACTTTTAAAACAAAAATATTCACTAAATAATGATAATACATATAGTTAAGATCAACTATATCGCCTATTTATTGATGTAGATGACTCTGTTTTATATTCTTCTTAATGTAAATTAACAATAAGACGTTTACCTGTTCAATAATGGAAAAAAAATAATTAGAATCGGTCAACAAACCATTGAGATATGGCCTTTTGAAGTAAGCATTCCAACTTTTATTTATTTTTTTAGTTTTCACATTATATTTAACGTTTGGTAGACAATCCTATTTTCATATTTTTTCAGTGCACCATATAAATAACACTTTTTGTACATTATATTTATGTAATTAAATGGTAATGTTTTTTTTTAAAAACTGCGACACGTATAAACGATCTAAATAGTCAATGGACAAACATGGATTCACGCTTGAAGTCTGGTAGAAAACCCATCTATGACCGCATACCACATCCAAACCGTTATAAATTTCGATTCCGTCAATGAAATATTTTCAAACTTGCAGGAGATATACTTGATTACTATATCTTTCGAATGCCATGTACTAAATAAGTAGTCAACAAAAATTTGTTTGTAGAGATAGGACCAAACCCGTGGGTGTTTGCTGGTAGCCTTATGAAACGTGCCATAAAACTTCAAATTGCAATTTCTCTCGAATCCCTCGATGGATCATTTTGAAATTCACTGAGAAGATGCTTGGATACTGTATCTTTTGAATGCCGTTTGACAAATTTATGGTCATTTTTTTGTTAATAACGGTTTTAGGAACACCGTGACCTTGACTTGAGGACTTCTGTTTTCAAGAGAAATGTAAAAAGGATAACATACTACAATACAAAACATTTCGAAACATAGCATTGTCCTAGCGTTTGGAGCACTTTCAAAATTATTCACTTTAAATAAATCTCACAATATCAAACATTGCGCAGCTGGCCAGTAAAAGAAATTAGCAAGAGAAAACCTCTAGCGCTTTGGGTAGCCAATTTTTTTAAAAGATTTAAATAACTGGTAATTTGAATCTATTATAGAAGCTTTCACGAATTGTCACGGTTTATGCTAATTATGAGCAAAAAAATTGAAACTATCGCATGCCTTTGGACCAGGTTATACCTATCAAAAATATATCATTTTGTTCTTCATTCTATTACAGTAAGATTCCGTTTTTGGCACGTTCCATTTTTGGCATGCTCCCATTTCGGCACACTCCGATTTTGGCAACAAATGGGTTCCGTTTTTGGCAACATTCTTGTTGTACATAATAGGTCTTTTAAAAATGTGCAATAGATATTTTCTGTATCAATTGTCATCACATTTGACTTTATTTCCAAACATGGGAGTCATATTAACCCTCAAAGGGGCAAATCATTTTTTTTTTAAATTTTGTTAAAATTGTCTCATAGCTTCAATACATTACTGTGATAATTTTGAGATGGTTTTCGCAATGATGTTTTAAAACAGCGTTATGAATTTAAGGGTTAATTAAATTTTACACTATACGTGAAATGTATTATTTGTATATAATATAACTGGTAACAATGTAGCTAGTGTCTGACGGAATCAATTTTTATAGTAAGACCCTGAGTCTGTGCACTTTAGGAGTCAAATACAGGGGAATGCGCTACACTGGATAATAAGACTATTTCTGGAGAAAATTTTCCATAGAACCTAAGTAACATTTCGAGCCTCTTTCTTTTTCGTTTATTACGACGTTATTACAAAACTTGGCACTAAATTTTCAGTACACATCGAAAGCTGACCATGGTGCGTCCCAAAGCCGTATTTAGGAATACAAAATTGATAGCCCCAAATAGTTTGATTTAGCTTTATGATGTCTTTGGTAAATTTGTTAGTTTTTTCGGCGATTTTTTTTTTTCAAATGAATTGAATTAGAGTGGTTCTTGTGTTTGGAGTGTTCAAAGTATCGACTGTTTAGATGCGTGAAGTTTACCAGGTTAATTCCCTACAATATAATAACACAAATGAATTGAAGCAAGTTTGCTGAATAAACAAGGCTATCTATAATGGTGAATTTGTTATGATTTGTTTTTAAAGATTTATGGTAGGGTGGCTCTTGAAAAATAGGGTTACTTATATTATCTTTTGATGTGTTAATTTCTCGCAAATGCATTGTTCTAGAGATTTTTGGAGAACATTTTCGCCGTAGCACTGAAGTTTCAATCCCTTTTGATTGGATAGTTGCAAGTGATTTATACAGGTTTTCTTCAAACCTAATTATCTTCAAACATTGCAATTTTATTTTCAATCTATCAATTCCATCTAGAAGATCGACGATTGGTTAGTTAAAGAGAATAAAATTTATTTATTTTTTTTAAAAAGCTATGTTTTTTAAACAAAATTGTTCATTAACATTCTCGAAAGACAAGATAACAATCCCAGGAGCGAATGTCATGATAACGTTTATCACACTTTGAAGTTTTTTTTTATTTACATTTATTTCTAGATATATTTTTCTAGTCTAGTCTAGTCTAGTTTACACATACTCAGCCAATACATGTAGGGATCCTGGAAAATTGCAGACGTTCGTCCACAATTTTTCTTGTCATTATTAATGTTTGTGGCACAAATGGAATATGAAACAAGCATTAAAGTGGCCAGGCCAACTGCAGCGTACAAAGATGATTCAAAATTATACGGCAATCAAATTATTCATTTAATGAAGAATTTAATCAACGGATTATTTTGAATCTTGAATAAGGAAGAAACGTGGACAACCGTACACAACAGTTTCAATTTGATGGGGGTTTGATAAATCTTTGGGAATGACTTTGCTAAGAGGGTCACTCCTTTGGTTTCAGAGGTATAGCCCTGCATTGACTAATGAGCTTACGTAATAGCGCCTTTACTGCCCATAAAAGCATAAGAGTCCCATATTGAAAAACAGCAAGCCGAGAAAAATTCTGTTCGAGATTGAGCCTTATGGATGGGACAACCATGTTTTGGCATTTTTTTTTCGATATTTTATAAACAAACCTGGTAATCTTATTTGTGCGTTGTGAATCAGTGGAGGTACAGAATAGAATCCAACAGATAACTCATTTTCTACAAAAATCCATATGGGACTCTTATGTTTTTATGGGCAGTTTACTCGCTCTTTATTTCGAGATATATTTTTCATTACAAATGTTAAAATTCATTTTCTCGAGTATTTTTTTTAAATGTCATGTAGCGCCATCTACATAAGTTATAAAGCATATATATATATATATATATATATATATATATATATATATATATATATATATATATATATATATATATATATATATATATATATATATATATATATATATATATATATATATATATATATATATATATATATATATATATATATATATATATATATATATATATATATATATATATATATATATATATATATATATATATATATATATATATATATATATATATATATATATATATATATATATATATATATATATATATATATATATATATATATATATATATCTTCAGTACATGTGTTAAAAATATCAAACAAACAACTTTGCCGAATAAAGTTTTTTGATAGAACACCTCTGTCAATAGGTTGAACTGATCTAGATCAGTTTCTACTTATCTAGATTAAAACCAAAGTTTTCAGAATACTTATCATTTCCATCTAAGAAACTTTGCTAAAGACACTATTCCTCCAGGATATATACCAAAGGCGCTAGAGGTTTTGAGCGTCGAAAGTATCATTCTGCCCCACCGTACGACGTCTGAATTTGATAAAAACATGAATAAAATTGAATTTGCTTATTTTTTCTTTCATCTCAATCCATTTCACATATGATTAAAAATCCTTGAGACATTTTTGAAATCGTAAATTGAGAATCTTAATTTAAAAAATAAGGTTCCATTTTTGGCACGGTTCCGGTTTTGGCAACTGAAAAAAATAAAATTGTTGCCAAAAATGGAATCCTACTGTACCTTCATAATCCAGTCTATTGAAATGTGGGCTCATTTTCGAATCGATGGAACATTGAATATTTTCGAGCGCAAGTCATACCGCACGCTAGGCTTGGAGGTGCGCGCATCGTAACAAGTCGAGACGTGTTGAACCAGCGAACATGCTGCTCAGTGTTTCACGAATATTTTCATTCTATCATTGCGAAGCGTAGCGTACGTAGGTTGTTAGTACCTCAGTCACTATATTATCTAGGGTGACCATACGTCTTGGTTTCCCAGGACATGTCCTGGTTTTGCATTGACTGTCCTCCTGGTGTCCTGGGCAGTCAAGGAAAATTCTTGATTTGTCCTGGTTTTTCTCCTGTAAGCCTAATATATTTCTATATTTATTCAGTCTTCGCTTTTCACTATGCTCCAGATCGCAGTTACGACCGACCGCAACCATAACTGCAACGTATACTCATCCTCAATCGGAATGCGACAAACAAAGCTTAATACAGTCGAATCTCCCAATTGTACCTTCCGAGGGTTTTTTCATCTCTTAAGAGTGCCTCGTCAATATCGATGAAACAATGGTTACCAGCGCTTACTCTCGGCTTTAATCGCTTTTCCATCCGGGACCCTTTGGTACCTCTGAAAAGACACATCGGCGTTTTGGTGCTTCTGCTTCTACTTGAGTTCTTTTGTTAGTGGCTTTTTTTCGTCTCACTGGAAATCCATTCCATAGAAATAAAAATAGCAACTATCGTGGAATAATTTCATTGAGCGCTCTCTCGAGATGGGGATCATGGAATTACTACACGGTCGATACCAGTACCTAAGCAGTCGCTCTGCTTGTTAACAGTGCAATGAATCAAACGAACGCTTCTTCCTAAAGTCTGCTGGCGATATGTACCGTGCCAGTATTACAAACAAGCAAAGCAATCGAATAATAAAATTCGTCTCAAGCCAGTGTGAACAATACAGTCATTGTGAACAATGAAAGCATCGATGCGATATCGATCATTCATTTCAAGATGTTTGAAACTCAACAGTTTAGACTAACGGAAGTCGTCGTTATACAAGTCCACCACACTCGTTACTGATAACGTTTATAACTTTGGCCATAACGGAAAACGACGCTATGAAAGACAACATGCAATACTTCGTTGCCCTAGTAACAATTGAGGTTTTATGATAGTTTTATAGCCTCTCATAAAACTTAGGTTGCACTTGTAGCATGCTATAAAACTTCAATTGTTACTTGGGTGAGCATGATAATGTTAGGACCAAGATACCCGTTTATATTGACAATGATAAGATTGATATGCGTCTGCACGATCTACACCTGTGTACTATTAATAAATTTATTACAACCATCATGTCGGAATACGTAACGGTGGAATCCTTTAAGTTTGAAACCTGGAAAAAAAATTTCTAGGTATTTCCAACGGTGTTTGTTTCGAAACGAGAATGCGAGTGACCTATTCCTTCATATCTGAACTTTCAATTCAAAGCAAAACGCGTGACCAAATCTCAAATTACGCTGCGCAAATTCAGATTCACCGCCTCCCTCATTCATTAACTTTCCAACTGACTGAAACTTCATGCAGAATGGAATGCTTGAGTGCAGAAGAAATATAAATTCCTTCACCAACCAACGCATTTATTTGTTTTTCGTTTATTTGGAGTAGGGAAAAGTCCTTTGAAGCATAACATAACAAATTCTCTCTTGAATAGGCATAAAACCTCCTCATCTTTTCACATCAACAGATTACATCGAATCCTAATGATACATATAACAACATATTCAACTTAAACTAACAGATATTCTACAGATAACATACGCTAACAAAACAAACCTGGTACACTCTTATACTATGAACTAGATAGGATGCGTATAAATTTACGTTTATGTACAGAACGGGAGAGGTGAAAATCGAAAACATCACTACATTGATTAAATATGCGACAAAAGCTGTAAATGGGTTCATTATAACCATAGCTAGTCCGTGAAACAGGTAAATGAAAAAAAAATTATGGGTATGGGTACGCAAATTTCGGCTCCTGGTGTTGAAGCTCAGAGCCCCTATGAAGCTCTGGACAATCAATATTGGCTTTCATTAGATCTGAAGCAAATAAAGCTTTAGAGACATTTCGACGAACACTTAGTGCATCAAGCTGTATTAAATTGCATCTGCTGTTGTAGTTCGGAAAATTTTCGGGATCATTCCATGGAAGATGACGAAGGTCGAAACGTACAAACTTGTGTTGAGTTGCTTCAATTTTCTGCACACCATTTTTGCAAAATGGAGACCATACAACTGATGCATACTCAAGGGTGGAGCGGACAAGCGCGCAGTAGACCGATTTTAAGCACTGTATGTTTTTAAAGGATTTTGTGACACGAAATACGAAACCTAGAACTTTGGAAGCTTTCGCGGTGATTTTATATGGATAGTTTGAAGGCAGAAGCTGGCATCTTCTACATTTTCGAGCATAAGTGAACTGCATAATCTATATCTGGTGCACTTTTGCTCAATATTCCTTTCATAGGTAGAATCGAAAAAATTCAGTTTGCTTCTGAAACCGAACATGTCCGAACCTGAATGCGCTGTATTGGGAGAACGAATGACGAGGGAAACGAACCAAACATTTCATTCATCGTGACGGGCATGAATTGAATTTTGTTTTCTTTCAAGTTCACGCAGGGATGTCAATTTTTTCTAACTCGGGCCTCAAACTGATAAATAACACCAAGCTATCTGCCAGTTTTGCAGCTCTCAAATCAAGAGATAATGGTTGACATTGGAGATTGCCAGGCATAGCGCAGGGAAGCTACTTAGGATCGCTGATGTTTCTGATTTACGTCAATGTCGTGTTTTAGTAGTGAAAACTCCTCGCTGGTCCTGCACAGACCATCTCAACATGAAACGTTTGCTGATGGTGGTGTAGCAAGAATTGTCTTTGTGTAATTCTGAAAAAGTTCTTGGTGATCGAATTCCGACGAGACTTTCTGGAAGAGCTCTTCCTCCCAGACTCCCAGAACCGTTTCACTGTCGAAGCTCTGCCTGCCAAACCCAGAACTTTTTAACTGCCGAAAACATGCGGAAAAGGCAATGCCGATTGAGAGGTAACGGGGGGAAGCAGTACCCTTTCGACTGTCCTTGTTTTTTACTCGTCTGATATAGTCACCCTATATTATCGGCAGGCAATTCAATAAACATATAAATCAAGCAGCGTTGCGAATGATCAAGAATTGTCTCGCTTTATATAAATAAATTGTGTAGCTTTGATAAAATGCCGAAAACGGTCAAATCCGAAATTTTTCCGAATATTCCAAAAAATCTATGCTTCAATCCTTTTGGTTCGGCCTGTCATCGAAAACGAGAGCAACCCAGAGAAGTTTTAAAACAACATTTCGATGGTCTTAAGTTACCCGTGACAAACGAGTCCCTACAATAAAAAATATGCAATACTTGCAGAAGTAAAGTTTCTGAATTAAAAAAGGAAAGTGAAAAAAGGTAAATAATACTGTTGATAGTATTTTGAATGCATTTTTTTACTTATGAACGTGTAAATTGATTTTTTTTAGGGATGAGGTAGTTGATGATTCTGATTTCAACGCACATGACGCACACCCGAAGCATTTTCCAACAAGTTCCGATGTATCGTTTGATGACGAGGAGGAGGTGGTGTCCGCAGCAATCGATGCTATTAATCATGGTTTGGCTTTAATAGCAGTTTCACCTATTCCAAAAACAAAGCTATGAGACAATTTTAACAAAATTTTAAAAAAATGATTTGCCCCTTTGAGGGTTAATATGACTCCCATGTTTGGAAATAAAGTCAAATGTGATGACAATTGATACAGAAAATATCTATTGCACATTTTTAAAAGACCTATTATGTACAACAAGAATGTTGCCAAAAACGGTACCCATTTGTTGCCAAAATCGGAGTGTGCCAAAAATGGAACGTGCCAAAAACGGAATCTTACTGTAATAGAATGAAGAACAAAATGATATATTTTTGATAGGTATAACCTGGTCCAAAGGCATGTTTCACCTATTTCAATTATATAATCGTCATCAAACAAAAAGTTTTAACTCTAAAATTTTTATAAAAAAAATACAATCTTAAAGCTTACCTACCAATGAGCGAAACAAAACAAAAATTACATAAATCGGATCAATACAACGGGAGATAATGCATTTTAATTAGGATTAGTAGATTTGGGAGAATTCATTGAATCATCAAAAATTAAAATGTCGATATTTCTGAAAATATTTTTTTTCAACAATATCCAAAAATACGGGTGAAAAAAAAGTTATACAAAAAATATCAGATGATTTAAAAATGACAAGTTTTGAAGGTGTGCGATTTGCAAAAGAATGACCCACCTATGACACGTGTGAGTGCGACTTTTGTGTGCATTTATAGTAAAAACTTGCAACATAGCCAACCGATCTTCGTAATATGTGAGAGATTACTACAGAATAGATTGAAGCATCAATTGTCTTCTTTGAATTGTTTATACCATTTATAAGTTTCAAGATATTCAATCTCAAACTTATAAATGGTTTTTTTAAATCGTTTTTTTTTCGAAATTTACTAAATAAGATCGTACAACAGCGACGATGTGCTTTTGTTAAAAATACTACGCAGTTTTGGGACAACAATATGATAGTATCCATTAATTTGCGATTTTTATGAAAATTGCTTAACATTTTTATTAGGAAGCGTCTTTGTTTAAGTAGAAATTTATGAAGAACATTTAATTTCGCATCCAAAGACCTATTTATGATCAAAATTGGCTTAAAAATAGCAGAGTTATTAGTTTTTTCCAAATTAGAAACTTGCTCGAGATGAATTTTTAAAGGGACAGTCTCATATAAAATTTTCAAAAAAAAGATTTTTTTTCTATTTTCTATTCAGAACATCGGCACTTGACCAATACACCGAGCTAACGCTAAGTTCTAAATTGGAAACACTACTTGTGAACACACTAAACGACTTCTACCTTACCAGACACGAATGCATCAAAAAATTGATGTAAAGTGTCTTTATTAAATACAAAAAAAAGACTTCTACCTTACGATGTTCCGATTTTTTTTGCTCGATTACTTATATATATAGCTTGAAATTGGAAAAAATAACGGAAGATACAATTATAGCATCTTATAGTGTGGGACAATAGCTAACTAACCCCTTAAGAGTCCTTGCAAGCAAGTTTCTAATTTGGCAAAAAATAATAACTCTGCCATTTTTCAACCGAAATTGAATGCTCTCTCTACAATTTTGTTAAAGTAAAGGCGCTTCTTTAGAAGAATGTTGAGCATTTTTCATAATTTACATGGAAAAATCGTAAAATTATAGTTGTTTTCATATCGTTGTCCGAAAACCGCAAAATATCTTTGACAAAAGAACATAATACAGCATACCGTTGGAAAGGTCATTTCTTCTTCTTTCCAGAACACTCAAAAAATTTAAATACGGTAGAAAAATGACCGGGTTGAAATGTTTTTAATGCCGAAAGTCCCACAAAATCGTTTTTTTTTTGTCGTGAATCAAGATTTTGAAGGTATATACTAAAATTTTTCAAACTTTATCTTGTGCTGCATTTGGCGAGATCTACAACCTATACTAGGTCAATTGAAAAGTACAAAATTCTAATCCACCCTAATGCTTACTTTTGGATTTCTCGTGCAAAGAAAAGTATGCTAGAGATTGCATGTCTTCAGGAAATTTGTCGAAAATCTTAAATAGTACTAAAATTAGATCCACCCTAGCTTCTGTTTAAACAAAAAGAAGGGCCTTGCGAAGTACAACAACTTTGCCAAACATATTGTAGGGCTAAGTCATTTAATTCCTGCTAAATTCACATTCTGGTCCACTGTGCAATGCTAAAGCCCACACAAAGCTGACTCAGGCATCACTTCATTAAAAAGTTTAATAACTTCGTCCAAGGAAGTTGAATTGATTTACAGTTGTTGGAAACAATAAAATTATCTTCCTTGTTTACACCTTCGGTGATAAAATTATGTATAGGTACAGTGCCACTTAGCGGTGAAAATGCAAGTTAGTAGGCTTTCCCCAATTTTTTTGACTCTTCCGGGGTGGCCCTCCGAATTGTCGAGCTCATAGTAGTTTTATAGTATGCTAAACTACTTGAGTTGGTATTTTCAATGCTTTCGCGATACATAGTCGTTTATTTTCTTGCTTGAAAAAATTTAGTTTTCGCACATCGCAATGTACCTAACTTCATTTGGGCATTAAGCATATTTTATGATGCATCAAAATCTAAATTGATACAGATGTGCTCATTTCAGCATCTGCCAAATTTGAGAACCACACTAAAAAATATTACGCATAATTTTGCCCCACCCTGTACGGTACGATTGTGCAATGAAATGGTGTGACGCCATTATTAATGAGATGGATAAGTGGTCATCTGCCCAATGTATTATTTGAGCTAACATGTTCTCATGTTTTCACAATATTCTCGCTTTGGTTGGAATACCACACACAAACCAATTCCTGCATTAGTTCAAATAGCAACTAGACTCATTGATAGTCGTAGCAAATTGTATTCACGCAAGGCAATTATATATAATTCTGCTAATGAGATTTCATGACCTAAGCATTTTAAATAACTCGCGGTGCTCATCGCAAGTTTGTTAGACGAAGCTGATATTCAATGCACAATTGGTCTACTCTAAACGATTCTAGTCTACATTGATTGACGCACATAGTGAGACAATCAGGCTGAACTGTAAGCATGCAACAACAACAAAAAATCTTGTTTTTTCACTAATTTAGTCAAAATTGTTGTCCACTTGTGTTCCCCTGTTTGAACAACAAAAAATCGAAAGAAAAAAAAACAAATTAATGTTCAAATCGATTGCTTTTAAGTACAGTAAAATCTTAATAGCTGACCACTCCCGATGTGCAAATCACTCACCCTTTTTTGCCGAGCTAATAACCACCAGGCCACAATTAGGAGCTTGTTTACACCAGCACTTGATGCGCCTCCGGGGAGAACTCAACAAATCCTCCATATCAATGTCTGTTACCTTAGAAATAGCTCTTTGGGGAGTAAATGATGTACCACCTATTGAATACCAATAGAGTTCGATAGAATCGCGTTCTGCTGACCGGTCAGCGAGATGATGACTACTCAACCCCCCCCCCCCTCCTCCACAAAGCACCAACCCATTAAGGTGCTCATCTGCAAAGACGCACTTTGCCAGATAATTCCGCCGGCAGGCAGGCAGTGGTTGGTTCCGCCATTCCGGTTCATCGATTGACTAATTATTCATCAGATCTCGGCGGCACTGATTGATGGAATATGTTGTCGCCGGGCCGGGAGAAGCGATGGCTAAAGTTTGTCCGTCCGTGCTTATCGTTTCAATGGGTCAATCAATACTTTGAAGCTGCATAATTTATTAGTTCGAATGGATTGCTTTCATTTCAATTCGTACGATAGGAAGGAACTGATTTTCGATCGGAAAAGTCAATTTTTATCGGCCTAAGATCGTAAGCCAAAAGAATTTAAAACTTTCATATCTGTACTTGAAACTCGGTTTCAGTTTCGTAGCTCTGACTTGTGTAGACCACTTTTAATCTGTTCCAACCACAAAGGAAAAGGACACCGAAGGAAAAAATATTCCTTTCGGTCGGTTGCTTGTTTCACCAATCTCCACTAGACTAAACTAATCGAATCGTTCCTTGAATCGAAAGAGCTGTTTCTTGTTTTGCATAACACGGAACGGAATACATGAACATGGAGAAGGCTTATAAAATCCAATGATTCCGGTTTAGATTCAGCTCTACTGCAGGGCGGTCGAGGTTATTGGGAAACATTATCAGATTATGTAGGGTTCGAAATTAGAATACAGGTATGTAGAAACGAAAGTCTTGAAATCTCATCCTCATCCTGCTATTTGTCTTTCAGGTAAGCTTTTATAAGTTATTCCGAAGGGCTGTATATCTTTTATGGCGGAAAATTCGATTTATTTTTCATTAATTGAAGGCTTCTGATTTTGATGCAAGTGTTTAATCCAAACAGTGGGACAGAAGTTTAATTTTTCAAACGAAGAAATGAATTCCTATTTCATCGATAAGTAGAAAGTTTTCGCGATTATTTTCCATTGTTTCGAGGTATCAAAACTTCTTCAAAGCACAGTTTATTTCCTTATTAAATTTCAGCACTGTTTTCTTTTATATGTCATGGTTCCCTAGGACTCAAGTGAGGGAATCGAACATCTTATATTTAAAGTGTGTTGAAAAATGCACTAAGACACGTTTTGCAGTTATTGGAATTCCGTTCTTTTAGTAAGATGTGTCATTTAGTAACCGTTTTGGTACTCTGTTACCTGGAGATCATCTTGTTATCTGGTGTTCAGCCAATTTGTAGTGCAATTTTACAATCTTCAACCAGTAAGAGTTAGGGGAATTTTGAGTGGCGAGAAACGATGGCCTGAGACTATAGCGAACTGATTCAAAGATTGTATTCAAGTAATGCCTCGATACATCATATCGCTTTAATAAGATTACCAGGCCCGTGCGTAAGGGGAAGGTTTTGGGGGTTCAAGCACCTCCCATGAGAATTTTGTATTACTTTTGAAAGCTTTTTAACTTCCTGATCACAAATAAAAATTTTATAGCGTCCATACTTTTTAACCTACGCCAACATTTCGATCCGAGGTTTGGATCTTCTTCAGGGCTGGATTAACATCGACAAAGTTAAATTGCGCATTGCATACCAACAAAGTTCACTAAAAAGGTGCGATTTTGCCTACCGTCGGGAATCTATTCATAGAGCTCGATACGCTTTGCTTTTTCGGCAGGGTAATTGGTTTTTAAATTTTGTTAATGTTAATCCAGTCCTGAAGAAGAAACGTTGGCGTAGGTTAAAAACTATCGACGCTATAGTATTGACTGCGCAACCGAAACATTTCCTTCTCCTTGTCACTTGCGTTCGGTCATTCTATTAGAGTTGATCGGCATCCCTAGAACGGCTCACGTCTCGACAAGTTTCGATATTAGCAACATTTGTGAGTAGATCAGTTACACAGCAAAGGTCGGAAAGCTACCAACGGCAGCTAAGGAGAAAAATAATGAACAAATAACACGAACTCGAGACTACCCGAGTGGCTGAGAACAGAATGGCTCACGAAAACAGGCATCGGTATCGGGAAAAATTCCGCCACTAGGAAACTCTCAGCACCGACTAGTGGATAATTAGGAACGAGTCTCGCCAAGGAGGATAAGAAACCCTGCGAAGATGGTTGTAAAGAGATATAGGTCGTTATTTTCGGCATCTGTGGATCAGTTCGGCAGGTGACAATATTTGCAGCTGACCTGAACAGATCAGTTATACCACGAAGGTTGGACCGCATGCAAGAAACAGCATCAATAAAAAAACGAACGATTAACACAAAATAAAAATAGCAAAAGCACAATCCCTTCTGAAGTAATACTGAACGGTGGCCTCGGAAGGATGTGGAATGGGAGGAACAAACGGTTTAGGTTTAGTCGGTAGACTTACTAAATATCATCACAGTAAGAATCCGACACTACCATAAGCCTACAGATCTGATCAAGATTCTTTATTGATAACAGACATTATCTTAATTCGTTGAGCTAAGCCATCATAAGACACAGCCTTACAGGACTCGGAAAAATTCCTCAACAATTAAACTCCTCAACAATTAAGGATTCTATAGCTTCCTTATATGGAATGGAAAAATCAAGAGAGAATTTTCTGTGTACGGGTCTGTCTAAGATTGTGGACGACTGCGTTATCATCGACGAACAGGGAGTGTATTTGTGACGAACAATTTAAGCGAAGTTGCCCTAATATGCTTTCCTGTGGAACACCAACGATGAAGTATCTTGCGCAACGAGAAGGGCTCCGCTCAGTGAGATTCGGGCTACACCGGCCGACGGATAGATTCCATTAAGTTTTACC
Organism: Topomyia yanbarensis; assembly: GCF_030247195.1. NCBI lineage: Eukaryota > Metazoa > Arthropoda > Insecta > Diptera > Culicidae > Topomyia > Topomyia yanbarensis. The sequence continues at coordinate 27,148,707 of NC_080672.1, forward strand.
AGGAAAATAGGAAGATTGTATCGTTGAAGCTTCTTCGCCAAGCCATCACGTCAGACGTTATCTAAGACCCTTTCAACATCGAGCAGAGCTAACCTGTTCTTTTTGAGGATGCTGGTTACTTGGTATAATTGGTGTACTGTTGATCGATCGTGACGAAAACTAAACTGTTCTTCAAGTCCGATGTTGTTTGCTTCTGCACAAGAAAGAAGATCTTAAAAAGTATTTCAGAGAGTTTGGACAACTCGAAGAGAAGGCTCAATAGCTTTTCGAAGAGGGAGGAAAGATCCTTTCCAGGTTTCCCGATGAGAATCGCTACTGCGGCGCGGAAACTGAGCCAGACACTGTTGAGGATGCTGTCGAAACATTTTTGTCGGGATCTTCATCTAAGCTGACAGCTGATCAGCTGCCATGTTCAACACCAAAAGTTGTTGGGAATCTGATGTAGGCGGTCTTCATCAATCGCGCTCCAAGAAAAGCGGCTTGTAGCTCCAATCTCGCTTTGCTTGCGTCCGTTAATGTGTCAAGACGAAGATATTGGTACCGCGTAGTATTTCTGAATTTATTCCGTTATCTGATGGTTTACGTTATTCCGTAGCTCTGGATCTCTGTCCAACTTGGCTTTTAAGCTTTTTAATTTGTGAAGGGCCATCGGAAGACTAAGGTTGGCAACAGTATGGACGCCCTTCAGAGCATACCGTGTCCGTTGACCTTTCCCCGAGATTTCTAAACTCCAGCAGTTTTGGTCTTCCGTATAGCTGCTTCAGATTTTCACAAACCTTACAAAACTCTGCCCAGTTGACCTCCACCCGAGCGGCTGATTCATCTATTTTACATTCTTCCAAGATCAAGGAAATTTCGTATTCCTTTGGTTTCGAATCCCTCGACACCCTTCGATGTGATACATGGTGATATTGCAAATCATCAGGTCGTTCTCAGAAATATATTTGACTGTTGCTTAGAGTCAATTTATTTATTCTTCCAACTGAGCCTACTAGAAGGAACAGATTGAATGCTTGATCGAATTTCAGTCTGATTAAGCTGCTCTTCAAGTTCGCGCTTCTAGTGTAGATACTTCTCAGGGCAGCGAGTTTCTTATTGTCCAACGCTTGCTCCTTCTGCTTTTGAATTCGCTCTGCAGTCTCGTTTCCAGATTTTTAATATTACATTACACATATCAACTCCATCTAACAAAAAAAAATTATTTTTTTTACTATTTCAAGTGCAAAGTACGTTGAAGGATCACATGAGAAAAGTTGCATTTCTGGAAAATACGGGAAGTTGGAGAATTAGAACATTTAATTAAAAAATGTGGTTTGTAAAGTTAATGTCAAAAATTTCATGTTTCTGAATTTTACCGGTAACGAATCTAATTTTATTTTGTTCCTTATAATTTTCCACGTTTAGCAAGGTACATTTTATTAAAATTGATTGAAGAATAATAGAGATATATGCACGAGAAAATGATAAAATTAAATATGAATGACAAAAGGCCCTATAACCGGAGGTAAGAACTATGAATAATCCTGAGTTATTCAGAGCAACTCAGAGTAACTCTGTACCTCGTAACATTTCTCTGTCTTGGTTCTCACCTGAATATTTATCAATTATTTTTAATTGTTTGTCTGACAAACAACAAAACAAAAAATAATATTTTGGCATTTGGTTAGACCGACTGGGCAAGTATGAATAGTTTTGTCAGATCCTGTACATATTCAAATACTTTCAAAACTTTATTTCGCTCCTGATCAATAACCAGTCATGATTTCTAGCATCGTTATAGCATCATCTGCAATATTTTTCAATAAATGTACCGACAAGTGTCGTAATAAATAAAAAAAATAACGGGTCTAACTCTAAGGGTCGATTTCTTCAGCCTCGCTTAGCGCTTAAGCCAGGTATAAACGTACTGGTGAACCTGGTTTATAAGTTAAGTGAGGGGGAAGAAATCGGCCCTAATTGATGTAACTTGAATTCAGTCGGATTGTTGTAGGTGTCTCGTAGTTCGTACATCTCGTGAATCGTATAGAGCTCGAATCTCATATCTCGCGGACAAGTTACTTTCAAGGGCACAGGCACAGATTTTATAGCGCCGGTTTGTGAGTTTGGATGTGTTACTTCTACAGCAGCTGCAACATCATTTATTGAAGTTCAGGACATATTTTTGATTCCTGTGTAGTCGACGAATTGTTTTGTCAACAGCTTTTCCAGAGATTCCAACACATTGAATCCTCTATCACAGCCACTAAATATGCCCTCAGAAATATCTGCTGATCAGTTAACCCCAATTCTTCAATTAGCTAAACTTTTTCCATTCTTTTTTCCATATTTGGTAGTTGTTTACTAGGGCATTGCAAAAAAATTTTTTTTTTGAATTCTCAAAGGCCCCCCCTCTCATATTGTGACAAATGTCAAAGTAAGCTCAGATGCCAAATTTCACATCATTTGGACAATTTTAGACCCCCGCCCACTTCGCTTGAAATTTTTTGAAATTGGTACTATGGGAAAATATGGAGGAAAAATACATTAAATGCAATAACTTTTGAAGTAGCAATCCGAAAATTACAATTTATACCTCTTTTAAAAGGAAATAATCTTAGTATTTGAATGAAGATATACTTGTTTCTAGAAAAATACAGGAAAGTGGGGTACTGGGTCATTTTGGCCCCAAAATCCCCTATTTTTAATGATTTTTCTGCTCCGTGATGCAAATCATACATATTTTGTAGTTTTTCTAATGTGAAAAAATCTCAGAAATCGAACAGAACCCTTTTGACCTTTGTCCGAATACGAGAAGTTGGAGTTATAGGGCTTTTTGTCAGTCATATTAAATTTTATCATTTTCTCATGCATATATCTCTATTATTCTTCACTCAATTTTCATAAACTATATCTTGTTGAACGTGAAAAAACCTTAAGATTATAACAAAAATAGATTCGTTACCGGTAAAATCCAGAAACATCAAATTATCTGACATATAGTGTCGATTTCACATTTTTATCATAAAATCGCACATATTAACTCCATTTAACAACAAAATTCTTATTTAATTTACTACTTTTAGTGTAAAATATGCTTAGGGATCACATGAGAAAAGTTTCATTCCTGGAAAAATAGGGGAAGTTGAGGTATTAGGACAAATAATGAAAAAAATGAGATTTGTAGAGTAAATATCAAAAAGTTTGATGTTTCTGAATTTTATCTTTAACGTTTTTGTTTTTGTTTTATTCCTCAGAATTTTACACGTTCAATAAGTTACATTTTATGAAAATTGATTGAAGAATAATAGAGATATATGCATGAGAAAATGATAAAATTTAATATGACTGACAAAAAGCCCTATAACCCCAACTTCTCGTATTCGGACTGAGGTCAAAAGGGTTCTGTTCGATTTCTGAGATTTATTCACATTAGAAAAACTACAAAATATGTATGATTTGCATCACGGAGCAGAAAAATCATTAAAAATAGGGGATTTTGCGGCCAAAATGACCCAGTACCCCACTTTCCCGTATTTTTCTAGAAACAAGTATATCTTCATTCATCTTCATTCAAATACTAAGATTATTTCCTTTCAAAAGAGGTATAAATTGTAATTTTCTGATTGCTACTCCAAAAGTTATAGCATTTAATGTATTTTTCCTCCATATTTTCCCATAGTACCAATTTCAAAAAATTTCAAGCGAAGTGGGCGGGGGTCTAAAATTGTCCAAATGATGTGAAATTTGGCATCTGAGCTTACTTTGACATTTGTCACAATATGAGAGGGGGGGCCTTTGAGAACTCAAAAAAAATTTTTTTTTGCAATGCCCTATTGTTTACAGCCATGTCCTGGCTCAAGTTAATGGAACATACTGATGTGTATATTTAACGCAAATTTCTCTTCACTGCAAGTGAATTGGATCCAACTGCTGAAGATTCTTGGTCAAAATTTCTTCATTGACAAGCGTAAATTAGTGTCAGAATAGAGAAATATAATAGAATTTTTGCCCAGTAAATTTTGTAACATGGTAGTCAATTTTGATTCTCTGTAAGACACATGACCAAGTGAACTTCAACACCAAAATAACATTTCGGTGAACTAGCAGACTTCGATTGTTTTTGATTCCTCAAATCGTCCTCCAGTAGTTAGGTCGCTCTGATCTGGTAAAATCTACTAGATTAAACTATTATTCGTGATAGAGGATGTTTTACTCTTCGACCGATTGGTCAAATCGACGGCTCTAATCGCGGCTTCTACTGGAATTCATCACCGTCGAAGCGATCGTTTGTTCCTGCGAGCCCTCTGTTGTTGTTCAGTTATCAACAAGTTGTTGATAACTGAAGCACAGGGCCGGCGTCATACTTTTGGCACATAAATTCTGAACAGAAAAAAACGGAGGTGCTAAGAAGGATTCTATCGGAGTCCCAATCAAACTTCTGGAAATTAGTCAAGCAGAATCCTGGGAATGATTATATCACAATCCTAAACAAAATCCTGAGAAGCATATCATCCTTTTTTACTTTATTTTTATTTACGTGACTTTAGAAAAAAATCATTCGTCACGCAAGTATATCATCCGAATACTAAGAAAGTACCATAAACTAACTAAAAGATTGTCGGGCAAATGATACCTTGCGCACGGACCATATTAAAATCGTCGTACATCGAGGATTTCACCGGAGCATTTAGCGCGAGACACATGTGTGGCAGATTTTTAATTTTCGGTCCTTTCCAAATATCGGGTGGGTCATTATCCACTCGGATATTTTCTAGTGGGTAGTTCCGGGCTGAAGGATCAGTATAGACTGGGGAACCTGCAAGTAACACAAATAAATATATCATCATGAAAACGAAACCTATTGAATCTTACCTTCTTCCTCCTGTTTTATACTCATTCCAAACACTTCGGTTATATAGTCTCCCTCCAAACTTTTCACTTTCTGGTATGATGTGATCATCGTAATAACAAAAAATCGTAAATATCATTGTCCAACATGACTTGAACAGACAGTCTATTTTCAACCATCAAAGGCGTTGACTTCAGGTCTTTTTGCATAAGACCAAGTATTCGTCACGTGGAACGTCTGCTGAAGGTAGAAATGCAGCTTCGGTTTTCGGAAGTCACCTTCATACAGCTTAAGCACGTCAGGCATGCAGGACTGATAACCTTCAACAAATTTGCCCAAACGAAAAGATTCATTTGGAAATGGAAATATTGAAGTTAAATTACACGATTTATCTCCACTTACTTGCAAAGTGGCAATTAAAAGATTCATATCGTATTTCAGAGCTGTGGAATCTATTACGGAGGACACATGGAGAAATTACTTCCCAGGTATTTCAAATGGTGTCTTTGTGGTGAAAAGCGAGTAGACCAACCCATTCCCTCCTACCTTACCCTGCAGTACATAACAGAAGAGGGTGATACCATTACACAGCGAACTCTTTGTACATATCAAGGACAAACTAATACGTGCCAATTCTGTGAACAAACGGCACACTACGGAAAACCTTGCCCACAAACTGCTGAGGAAAGCACAGCTGCAGAAAGAAATGCCAACACCCAAGCCGCAATATCTTTACCTGAACCACAAACGGTTGCCAAATTTGTGGCTGCAGTTAAGGCAATAATGACCACAACAAAAGCTGCGTCAAGTACTTCAAACTTAAGAACTAATACCACCAGTGAAGAAGCTAACACCAAGGATGGAGAGTTCACATTCGTTACCCGCAAGGACAAAAAGCCAGGAAGAACATCTGATCGCGAGTATTAAGGCAGTAATCAAGATGATGATACGGACGTAAACGATAACGAGGGAGACATGGATAACCCTGAAGTTGACGAGAAAAGGAACATCTTCCCGACGCGAAAAAAAGATCTCCGCTCGCAATAGCAAGTTGCGCGCACGGGATCTTACAGGCCCAAAATAAAATGTATTGAAATTTTTATTTTTTGCATCTTGTAAATATATAAAAGACCTATGACTCCTCAAAGCTAACGCATTGAGCAGAGTAAAATAAACGAATAAAAAAATGACTTGAACAGACACTCAAAACTCTGAAATCACTCCAGCGGGCGAAGCACATTTCATCGTTACCATATGTTGCACGGAGTCTGGTGACGAAGGTACCCTTCAATAAACACTTAAACTCAAACAACCTACACTTCCGGTTGGTTGGTATCCAGTTTACCTAGCTTGTTATTGAATGTTATTTGCCGGCATAGTCTGGCACTTCTTTCTTTGCTCCGGACTGGGTACTAGAACCTATCATTTATTTTCTGCAGTCGTCAGACCAAACTGTCAAATATAGTGTTTCCGATCAAGCAGGCTGATAATATCAATTTTCCACAACGTCGCTCCCACCTTGTTTTAAATTGTCATCTTGCAAATCGCGAGCAATTCTGAGGATTGCTGATTGCTCGCCAAAAACCCAAGCACGTTGCTAAAGACTGCACGAAGCAACCAAGGTGCATGATCTGTAAACCGGAGGACGGAAACGACCACACGACGGGCGGCTTCAAATGCCCTACGTACAAAAAGGCGAAGGCAGGCCAAAAATTATGGAGATAACCCAGCTAAATCTCAATCATTGCGACATTGCACAACAACTGTTGTGGCAGTCAACAACAGAAACGAAGTGCGACGTTGCAATTATTGCAGAGCCGTATCGTGTTCCTCCCGTTAACGGTAACTGGGTGGTGGATAGTGTAGGGATGGCTGCAATTCAAGTAATCCTGGATCAACGGCGTAGTCGTCTGTAGCTACTACGCTCCCCCAAGATGGACACTAGAGCAGTACAACCGGACTGGAAGTGCTAACCGACTCGTTAGTCGGACGAACGCCGATTGTTATAGGAGGGGACTTTAACGCTTGGGCCGAGGACCGGGGTATCAGGTTGACCAACGCAAGAGGTTACAACCTATTGGAAGCACTGGAAAAGCTGGCCGTAAGACTGTGCAACGAAGGTTCCGCTAGCACATTCCGTAAAGACGACCGAGAATCCATCACCGACGTAACATTCTGCAACATATCGCTGATGGATAACATGAATTGGCGAGTTAGTGAGCAGTATACACATAGCGACCACCAGGCTATCCACTACACCATTGGTCGGCGGAATTGTACTGTAACGCGGAGAGTGAGGACTGGCGAGCGTAAGTGGAAAATAAAGGACTTCGACAAGGTCCTTTTTGTGGAAGCACTTCGTGCTGACAGCGTCACTCCAATTCCGAGCACCGATGAGCTGTCGGAAACAGTAGCGAGGGCATGTGATGTAACAATAGCGAGTAAAATGGAGCCGAGGAACGACCGGTGTCCGGCGTACTGGTGGAACAAAAGGTTCAGCATTCTCCGGGCGGCATGCCTAAAAGTTAGAAGACGCCTTCAAAGAGCAAGATCTGAGGCAGTCAGAGAAGAGTGTAAGGTAACATTCCGAGTGGCCAGGGCCGCTTTTAAACGCGAGATAGTGCTAAGCAAGTCCACCTGCTACAAGGAGCTGTGCAGAGAAGTAGACGCTAACCCCGGGGGCAATACTTACCGTGTCGTTATGGCCAGAATCAAGGGACCAATGAGGCCAGTCGAACTGTGCGCTGACAAACACCGTACGTTGATGCAGACGGTGGAAATACAATCGAGTTTCCAACGACGAGCTCCCTGTAGTGACAAAAGTACTGAAAGCGAAGAAAGCTCCCGGACCGGATGCTGTCCCCAAAGTGGCACTAAAGACCGCGATCCTTGCGTTTCCGGATATGTTCAGTATAGTCATACAGAAATGCCTGGACGATGGCTACTTCCCAGATAGATGGAAGATCCAGAAGCTGGTGTAGCTGCCAAAACTAGGAGAACCACCAGGAGACCCAGCATCGTATCGGCCTATATGCCTGCTGGATACTCTTGGTAAGCTTCGGGAAAGGGTAATCCTCAAAAGGCTGACGACCCACGCCGAAAGTGAGAACGGACTATCGGAGAGGCAGTTCGGGTTCTGGAAAGGGATATCGACGGTGGACGCCATCCGCACAGTCATCGCGGGCGCGGAGGAACATCGAAGCAACAGAGAAGGGGCAATCGCTACTGCGCCGTGGTAACGATAGACGTGAAGAACGCGTTCAACAGTGCCAGCTGGGGACGATCGCTGTAGCGCTGCACAGAATGCCGGTTCCGGACTATCTATGCAAGGTTCTAAAAAGTGATTTCCAGAACCGAGTACTGGGCTACGAAACGAACATGCGGAAAATTAGGGTCACGGTGGCTCTATACTCGGCCCAACGCTCTGGAATATAATGTACAACAGAGTATTAACACTGGAACTACCCAGGGGAGATCGGCTTTGCAGATGATGTTGTCCTGACGATAACCGGCGAGATCCTTGAGGAGGTGGAGATGTTGACGGCGGAGACAATAGGCATCGTGGATATCATTATGGTCAAGTTGTAGCTGGCTCACCATAAGACCGAGGGAGTGCGTGCGCTGAAGCACCTGGGTGTGATGGTCGACGGTCGGTTCAATTACAACAGCCGTGTCCACTATGTATGTGAGAAGGCTGATAGGACAACTAACGCATTTGCAAGAATCATGCCGAAGAACGTAGGATCAAGATGCAGAACGAGAGTACTGAGGTATGGCGTACCGGCCTGAGCTGCTGCGCTGAATTTAACCGGAACCGGACGAAGTTGACAAGCATGTTTCGCCTAATAGCTGTTCGTGTCACGAGTGCGTATAGAATGATATCGTCGGAGGCGGTATGCGTGATTGCCGGGATAATTTCCATCTGCATCGCTCTGGATGTGGACGTGGAATGTTACCAGCGGAGAAATGCGCGTAATACAAGGATACTGGTCCGAGCAGACTCGTTTGCTAAGTAGCAGCAGGAGTGGGGCAACGCGGAGAAAGGAAGGTAGACACTCCGACTTATCCCAATAATAAGCTAGGGCCACAGCCGGGGAGTAGATCGAGTAGATTGGGACGAGGCGGGGAGGTGAATGGCTCACGAAAACGAGCATCGGGATCGAGAGAAATTTATCGCAGGGAAATTCACGGTAGGGTAGATTCATCGTCGTTGGTTATCCGATCATATCGTAACAAAAATGGGAGCTAATTGGCTCACGAAACAGACATTGCTACCGAGAGAAATTCCGCTGCCGGGGAGTTCTCCACTGGATAATATCCGAGTAGATCTCGATAAAACTGGGAGCTAAGTGGCTCAAGGAAGCGGGTATCGGAGTCAAGAGAAATTCCTCTGCCAGGGAACTCTCAGTCTAAGTAGGCTGAGTTCATCACCAGGGACTATCCGAGTAGATCGTGATAAGGCTGGGAGCTGAATGAATCACGGTAACAGGAGCTAAATGGCTCTAGGAAGCAGCATCTAAACGGCTCACTAAGACGAGAGCTAAATGGCGACGTAATAGATGGAGACAAGAAGCAAGAGAAGAGTCGAGAGTTAAATCAAAACTCAGTCGAGCCATTTCATGGACCAAGTAAAGCTCCAAGATAGAGCAGAAGAAAAATGTACGACGAATGGACAACGAGCCCCCTCCAAGACATAATACCTCGATATAGTTCCGTGGAGAAGACAGGCGAAAAAAGAGTAAGGAGTGTTTTTAGTGGTTAGGCAGGAAAGTGAGTCGTGAGTCTCATACAGTGTCAATTCACTACAGGCCAAGTTTTTTAAGCTTTTTAAACCTTACTATAAAAAACGCATGCACAGTACACTGTCCAGAAATATAATGAATTTTTGAAAACTCAATCGGCCCTGAGTCCATTCCTAGTCCCATCAGGAGTATTTGCACTAAATTTGAAGTAAATCGGACATGTTTAGCTACCGGACCAACGTGCCTGAAATTTGAATGGAATTTTTCGACAATTTAACACTGTAACAATTTAACACGGTAACACTGTAAGCATTGTATGATCACTGTAAGTGAAAATAAGAAAAAAAATTAATTGTCTACAATTTTGTCGAAGATTGCTGGTCAATCTGGCTTTGTTAAAAGAAGTTATTAAGCGTTTAACGAAGTGATGTCTGAGTCAGTTTTGCATGGGGCCTAGCAATGCATGGTTGTGTATCAGTACTCGATTCCCACGAACTAACCATTTTTGTGGGCCGGGATTAGGTTGACGATATTTAGAGTGATTGCATAACCTTTCTATATGAGAAAGAAGTCCAAAAAAGTCAATTTTCATCAAAAAAAAAATATTTTTTTTAAATTTCATCAAATCTCACCGTTTCATGCATTTTAAAGTCATTTGGCATCAAAAATGCAAATTCGGTTTTGAAATGTTCGCTTACTCCCCCCTTTGAGAATTTTTCATTTCAGTTTATATGGGAATTAGCTGTGTGGTCGCACTCTTCAACCCGTAACTCCGGAACCGGAAGTCCAATCAATATGGAAAAGGTAAAAAAACAGCTTACCCAATTCATAGGGTTCTAGAGTGCCACGCACCAAACCTTCTTAGCTTTATTATGCATAGCTTAGACAGTTAAAAAAGTGCCTGTTCGTGCATTTTGGTTTGCATCTTTCTTTCTTATACGTAGTTGAAGCTGGTGTAAAAAATTTCGATAACTTTGAAACGAATGAGTATTTCTACATACAGTCTTCGACAATATGATGTAGTTTTAATACCTACACATTTGTCTTAAACTTAATTCGCACGAAAAGTCACAATGAAAAAAGTTATATTAAAAAAACTAGATTTAAGGGGGTTGCCATAGAAAACGCGTTATAAATCGATAACCTTTAGTACTACAAGCTCAAGTTATTTAACAAAATTCTTCACTATGGGCATTTCTAAAACATTGTCGAAGACACCAACTTGCTATCTCGTCAGTATGAAAAGTTAATTTTTTTAGTTCGATCATAGTAAGCCATGTCTAATTTTAATTGTTATCAGCTTGTGGGTAATTTTCATACGAATAATTCTTCTAAATATATTCGATCGTTTGGCCTCTAGTGAATTAAGTTCACGATTTTGGCGTTTCCGACCACTGTGCTTTGGTGACTACTCGACTTACAAATACTTTGACCGACTCTGTGCATCGTGAGAGTAAACGCACAATATTTCCATTATTATTATACATCGACATATGACATGAAACCAAATAATATTGTATTCTACATTTAATAGTGTAGTTCTACGTCAACAATTCGTATAATCCCACTGAGCTGTCCAGTTGAATTGTTCTTTCTAAGGCGAAAAATGAATTGAACAATTTTCGGCATGAATGGCACACTTATTATTCATGAATTTGCGTTTCGATTTCATCTCATCAGTATCTGGCAGACCGACTTGGCAACGTAGAACAATGCTAAATCAACAACACGATACTACTTGTGTTCTCAATCAAACAACTGGCCACAGGTGAAGTCCCAAAATTACAGAAGTTCCTAATAGCGGTGAGATCATCACGAAATCAAACCAAATTTTTCAGTTTGGTCAGAAAGAAAAATGCGTTGGCACTGGTCGTTCGTTGGAGATTTTTTAAAAAAGTTGGATTTTTTTTCCATATGTCACCTCATTGACAGCCATTTAGAAATATTCGATACAAGTACAGCTGACGTTATTCGTAAAATTGTTCACTAACTCAAATGAAAGGGGTCAATCCTATTATTGGGAAACCATCAAACTTAATACTCTCTGAAATACTCTCGGTTAAACCACGAAAAGCCATTCTGGATTGCGGGCAACTGTTTCGGTTGGCCGATTAAATTTTAATTAGTATTGCGTACACATATTAATTAATATTCTCTTATCATTAAAAAAGTTCGGTTCATTTGAACGGTAGACTATTTAGTGAAAAATCATCAGATTTATTATTAGGACGCTTGGTATTTTTCGAAAAGTAAGACGTATAATTTTTATTTTATATTTTCGATTAACCGTGATTTTCCGACAGCTCATCATTGAAAAAATTGTAAAGTGCTTCAAAAATATTTAGTAATCAATTCAATATGTTTGGAGATAGTATGCCTTTAAAATCCACATTTTTGAGTAGAAATAAAATAATCAACACCCTACTCGTCGTTATTGCAGGTGCAAGTACAACTGCCACCGAGTGCCAAACCGACAGGATAAAAAAAGCTCGTTACATTGTATCACTTTTCGGACTTTTTATTGCTCGCCCGGTCATCATGGGGCACGCATAAAAAATAAGCACACATGTTGCGAAAAGTAACTGCCCAGTTCGATCCGATTCACCCGCGGTAAACAAGTGCAAGTGACTTTGTGTCACTTGCGGAAATTAATTTTAAATGAGTACCACCATTACGCCCGGTGCGCAAAAAAAACCGAATCCTGATTCGTCGCCGAAAAATTTGTTTTTTTTTTCTCTTCGCAGCAACAACAAAAAATCCAGCTGAATGAAACCAGCTTCCAGCAACGTACCGTGGATTTTCGACGTTGCTTGCAGAACTCGGTTCGACCCCGTCGAAAGCCAGCTGGAAAACGGAGACCCAATTTTGCCAAACCTCAGACGAGAGAAGAAAAAAAAACGCGTCCGATTGTAGAAACAATGGAAAATCGAACCCGCGGCATTCGAATACCCCCCCCCCCCCCCCCCAAAAAAAAACGTCCGAACATTTCGATGAAAATTAAAATCAACCGCATCCGAAATGTGTTACCGTGCAAAGTCGTGGTACGCGGCAAAGCCTAAATCGAATATCCCGTGGCATCGGAAAATATCTGGCCGCTTATCCGACAAACCAGCAGTGTATAGACGTCAGGAGCGAACATTTCAGTTTATGTATCCAATGTTCCTCTGGGGGGCGATCCTCCGTACCGGCTGTGGCTATAATGAATTCAATGGAAATTCGGGGCTGGGGCTGTAGTGACCAAACCATATAGGTGCCGTTTTGTGTTTGGTTTTGAAGATAACCGGTCAATAGAGCTAGTTTTAACAATCGATTTGTGTTTTATAGCTTGATAGGTTTGTGTCAACGAGGACCTTGGTTTTTTTTTTGGTTGAAAATGTTTGTTTGAGACTAGCTCGTAGAAATATCAGTCGACGGTTCGCTACTACACCCCTTCCGAAAGCCGGTGGTAATTATTGCATTCGTGATTACGTTTATTATTTCTACGATAATGGATTTTTTTTTGCCGGATCTGTCCAGAGTGGCCGAATCGGTAGTCTTCTTTCGTCTGTGCAATTGAACAATCCGATGCAAACACTCGCACGCAACCATTAAAAGCATTATTTGAGCACTCGTAATGCAGCTGGACGAGTTGGAAATTGGAAACGGGATCGGAAATTTCGTTCTGACAATGCACAATCCTTTATCAGGAATTGGAAGTCCATTCATATTAATATGACACGGGATTTTATGAGTGCCAATCTTTAGCGGTTATTAATTCATTGGTTTACGCTCGTACAACGTGATGGATCACGTTCGAATAAGTGCGATTTATTGTTCGTAATAGTTGAAAGGATGCAAACAATGCTGATCAAACTCTAGGCGATGGTGTTTTTTGAATGGGACCGGCCGTTCCAGTTTGTCGCTCTGAATTTGACAGGCTTTTCCCAAATTCTGTATTGTCAGAGAGATTTCTGAGCAAATAAAGAAATAGGTTAATAAATACAAGAGTGATCAACAAAAGTAACGCACGAAAAAATATTCACAACGATCTATGGGTAGTCTATTATTTCGAGAATTAAAATAAATTTTATTCAAGTTTTTTATTGCTGCGAAAATAGAACCAACTAATCAGCTCTAGAGCACCCACACCGGTTCGAACTGACAAAGATACCTACCTACCCACCCGATGACAGCTTCTTTCATTTCATTTTCCAAGTCCTCAACCGATCGAAGAAGGCGTAATTGGAGAAAAGCCATTTCGCTACGATTCACCCGAACAAAACCATTTTTAATTCCGAACAATTCCTTCTTCTCCGTTTCCGCATACAGATCTCTACAAGCAACCGGGAAAAATTGCCCTCGTTACCGGTGGAAACCGCGGCATCGGGTTGCGCATCGTGAAAAAACTCGTCGAATGCGACATCGAGGTGATACTAGGTGAGTACCACCATCCAGAAATCTTTTATCGGTTCTTTTTTATGCGCTGCTGGTCTGTTGCCAAGTTTCCAGTATAATACAACTCAGACAAAAAAGTCCTTCCATACAGACGGTATTGCACGTGTCTATCGCAGCAACCCGCGCTGCCTCAAATCACGTGGATGATATTGAAAAACAACAATCTCAAAAAATTGCATTTTCTGTTTTTTTTTTCTTGTTCGCCCTCGTTCTATTGATGGTGACTGGTGACGTTCCAACGATAAACAACGCCACAGGTGTCCGCAATCCGGAGAGTTCTAAAAAAGCCGTCGAAGAGTATCTGGAGCAGGGCAAGGTGATGGCCGGAGCCAAGCTGCACTACGAAAAGCTTGACATCGGCAGTATGAAATCGGTGCGCGATTTCGCGGCCAGAGTTCAGTCAAAGTTTGACAAAATTCACATCCTCATCAATAATGGTGCGTATGGTTCTATGGGAAAGGGAGGAATATAATTATGATTTGTTTTTGGTTTTCTACTCTATCCTTCTTTAGCCGGTGTGATGGGTGTCCCCTACAAGCTGACCGACGATGGGCTGGAGTCTCATATGGCAATCAACTACTACGGTCACTTTTTGCTGACCCATCTGCTGCTGCCACAGTTGCGTGCCGCCGGAACCAAGGAATGCCGGGCACGAATCGTTAACGTGTCGTCGTGCGTCAACAAAATCGGAGATATCAACTATGGTGACATCAATAGGACGTAAGTTTCTGTGGCTGGATATACGAAAATCATGGTGATGCGACGACGGGATATGCCCAGAGTTAAAAATATTCAAATTCATTGAATGAAAATTGATCATATTCAGCCGCATTCATTTTCAATATTCAGTGACGCAGCTGAAAACGTCAAACGAACAAACCGCGCATTCATCCATGCACATTTTCATTCGTCTCCGATTATTACACGAAGCGACCGTACAGTAACGAATCAAACGCATCAAAGTAGGCCCTGGCACAATGTAAGCGATGATGATTGTTGTTTCATATGCTTTACCGGCATTTGAAAACATTTTCCTAGATAATTGGTGAAATGAATATATTGTACGATATTCAACGGAATGAATAAGGATGGATATTTGAATGAATATTATTTCTATTCACCACGAGTCGCATCAGGTTCATTTTCAGCCGTCAAAAAAGAACTTCGATTATTTTTAACTCTGGATATGCCTGAGGTGGTTTAGAGAGAATGTATCGTTTTATGCAAATGACGTGAAATGCTGTGATCTCAAAATAATGGTTTACATTTTGGCTCTAAATGGATATTTGGTAGATTCAGTTAAGTTAGAGATTGATTCTTGAATTCATCGTGGTGTATTAGAGCAGGGTTGCCATAATCACTGTTTTGAGAATTTTTTTTTGTGTCATGAAGAATTTTCTCTGAACACAACTTTGCACTCTCGTCAACATTGTGGACATTTTCTAGATCTGCCCAGAAATCAAAACTGCTGAAAACAATGAACAGTGTTTTTGCAATTCTGTAAACCGTATCCATCAAGGGTGGATGATGTGAATTCAGTCTATTGAGCACATCTGGTACTGATTCAATCGAACAGTCGGAATTCACTTGTTGATTGGCTAAAATTAAATCCTGCAATCTGCTGTTTCGGTTTGAAATGTGGATTGTTTGATGTAGGTCGTGTGAAGCCATCCCATTCAGCAATCTCGTGCTGCAAGGGTTTACATAAAGTGCAGAGTTTTAATAACAAGATAGTTTGCTTGTGGATGTTTCACCCACGAAAGGCCCGTATGATTTCAATCCTCAAACAGGTGTAAATTATCTCCAGAACATATGGAATTGAAGACTTTCTCAGATGCTCGACCAACTTAATCTCATTTCTAAGTTAGGAGGAAGATGGACAAAACAATCCATGTTGAATTTAACGGAAACCCACAAATGTTTGATGAGTCCTTCATCCATGACATTTATCAACAACTTGTATACAAACGAACGTCTTACTGGGATAAGAACGCCACCACCCGTAGTCTTATTACTATTGGCTAAAGATCTATCGACACAGTAAACAAAACAGTCGGATCTAAAATGTTGGGCAGAGCAAATACTATCGTCTAACCACGTCTCAGTCAAGATAATAAAATCATATAGAGAATTCCTAGCACCTAGTAGAAATGTAGTGATTTTGGACCGCAAAGCCCGGACATTTTGGTAGTACAATGGCATCGACGAGAAAACTAATTCAAATAATGTGTTTATAACTGTTACTGGGGAATTAATATCACACGAGGTTAGATGTTCTTGACTATACAGTATGGAATCGTTATTAGCATTTTTAAAATTATCACTGATCCATAACTCAAACTACATGGAGGCCCGATGGTCCCCTAGATTCCACCGGTGGTTGAGTTAAAATAATTTGATATTTGCTGCTTCTATTACGACTGATGCAGTACAAAAAAAAATCTGGCACTACTACGTTGCAAATAAAGAATTGTTTGTTAATTGTTCCTGGTAAATCAACATTGCCAAGGGACAAATGTGGCAGCAAATTATGAACCTCGTGCCCTAAGACAAAATACTGCCGGCAACTGCATAAGATGAGTTGTACCCGCCACTGACTGAGATGGGGTGTCCAAATCGATCCGAAAGGCTGTTGATGCACTCGATTCCCAAAAATCCAGTGAACGACGACATTCTTCGAAGGCTCGAAAATAGACGTCTTTTGTACTAAAATGATTGATCCAAAACCTGACCTTTTAGCTGCATGTTCAAACAAGCTTTGAAGAAAGTGAACGCAATAGTTGACACGTACCAGAACTAAAGCATTAACGTCTCCCTTACGAAACATGTGAGGTAATTGGAGAAACATAGATCCAGAACAGGAATGCGCTTTTCGGAAAAAAAAATCAAAAGAACAGCTCATGTTAAAAAGAAGGAAAAATACCCTAAAAGATAGTACAGTAATGAACATGGCAGAATTTATAAAAATCTGTTCAACGTTAATTGACCACTTTTCCTTAAAATATACGTTATCCGCATTGCATGTTTTCTGATTAGGTCTTTTCGGGTTTCAGCATATTGTGATAGGTTAGAACGATGCGGGGTCATTAGTCCTAGGGTCATCCGGCGAAGGACATAAGGCCGAATAATCATTAGGACGAGGCACGCTAGGTCGAATGTACCAAACAGAGTGAAAAATAAAGTCTTTGGACCTGAAAACAAGATTAACAAATGGCGAATGATCAGCTTTCAATGAAGGACAATTTGGTTGAAACCTTTGAAAGTAATGTATAGCATATTTAAGTCGCACTTTCTCGCTGTCAATATGCAGCGAATATGAAAGTGCTGGGCATTACCCAAGTAGCATTTATAGTTTTATAGCACACTACAAGTGCATTCTAATTTTAAAGAAGGGCTTCAAGATGTCATAAAACCTTCAATTGTTACTAGGGTAGGCCGAAAGCCGGTAGGCCGAATGTCGTTCGGCCGAATGTCGTTAGGCCAACTGCCATTAGACCGAAGTGGTCACTAGGCCGAGAGCCATTTGGCTGAACGGGGCATTAGGCTGAATGGACCATTAGGCCGAATGATCCAAAGAGAATGATAAATATGTAGAGCGGTTGGAACTGAAAACTTTCAATGAAGAGTGATTTTTTACGATTTTTTTCAATAAAATAATAATGTTTGGAATATTTATGACACTTTTCTCGTTGCAAATTAGCCGCTGCAATAGAATAAATAAACAACTATAACGCCTAACGTAGCTACTCCACATCGCTTCATGGCAAGCGCTGTCGACATCGCTCCACTCCGTCGGACTTAAACTAATTTAAGCCCCTATGTCTGCGTAATCAGCCCAAGCGTGTTGCTTGCGTTGCGTTGCGTTGTTTGCTTGCGAGAGGCCGCCGCTTCCGACGGCGGGTCTGCGGCCACTTCGTCCGGCGGATCCTCAGTGGCTTTGCGCCGCTTCGGTCCTCGGCTATGCGGCTAGGCCGCATCGCACTGGCTTCGTCGCAAGAGCTAGAGCAGTGAAACAACCGAAAATGGTTGTGGCTAATGGTTATATTAAGCCAAACAGACTTATTTTCATTTTTTTAATTACTTTTAATTAATTTTTAATTTATTTTTTCAACTCTAGCTCTCAGGTCGCTAAGGATCGGTTGCCATAGTTATCTAGCTTGTTAGTTTTTTCTAACAAAGATTTTTCACATTCAGTTCAACTCCAGCTCTTGTTCAATACACACGTTAGTTATTGAAACTTCCTGCGTTTATTTTCATTTAATCTGGAAATTAAGCATTCAAGAAATGAGTACCACAGATGACAAATTCGCCGGATTTTCCAACGAAAAAATTGTGCCAGATTTAAAAGTGATTATTTCCCACAAAGGAAAACAGATGTTCAATGTAAATGAATTTCTCTTCAACATGAACAAAAGGGTGTTCTTACTTATAAAAATAAGATTATAGAAGTTAAATTATTACCATATTCACTAATTAGGCTAACGATTGCTTCCACTGGGACTGCGCCACTAGACTGCATTCGAAAAACAGGGACCATGTATGCAAAAGTCGAGCAATTACACAATGAACTCCACAATCACGATGTCAATCCTTTGGACGGAATGGAGAAAGAGTACAAGTCGGAGCTAAAACGGAAAGCTCTCGAGTCAAAAGAAGTCCCTTTAAAAATAATCCGCGAAGTTTGCATCCAACACGATCCGATCGTACAAACCCGAGGGTCGATTAAAGCACAGAAAATAGCAATTCAAAGTCACAGGGAAACAAGTGGAAGCAATCTGCTTGTGATTAATCAGAACGGAATTCCTCGTTCCAGATGAACTGAAGAAAACGTTGAATGGGAAGCTTTTCTTGCAGAAATACGTTCGCAACGAGAACAGCTACATTATGATTTTCACAACGATAACAAATCTCTAGCGACTGGCTGACTCCCGGTATTGGTTCGTTGACGGCACATTCGCGACCGTTCCTCTGGAATTCACACAAATGTATTCCATCCACGGGTCGTTGTCTCATCAAGACTACGAAACAATTGTTCCACTGGTAATCAATGCTGTGGAACAATAAGATGCAAGAAACATATACATGCACATTTGAGGCACTTTTGATAGTGTGCCAGGAAGCATAGATTGAGCTTTATCCAATCTTCATCTTCTCTGATTTTCAGAAAGCATGTGTTATGTGTTAAACTATCGTGCATTTTTTCTAACTTTTTCGTATATTTATTTCATTTTATCGAGACAAAAATCAGTTTTTGCGAAATTGAATTCCAAATCGTCGTGCATCTCGTCAAAAAGAACATGCTGTGGACATGCAAGTCTTACAAAAAGTGGAGGGTGATGTGAGTCAATATCAACAAGCGACTCATCCGCCTGATACACATGGCAATTCGCCGATGCTTCTTCATTAATGAACACAAGATTTAGGTGCAATTTCGACCGTTTTTTACCGTAGGGGAGAGAGGGTAACGGTGGATCAGCAGGAACTATGAAACAATCGCAATAAAATCATAATGCATGAACATAATCGTCTCATTCCCTCATATTTCATGGTTTCTAATTCTTTACACGTGTTACTATATTTTGGAAGATTTCTGATAACTCTATCTCTTTTAATGGATATTTGTTTGTTTTATAACAGTCAGAGTAAATTTGCCATAAAATCATTATTTCATTTTTATGAGTTACCGTTCACCAGAAAAATGTTTGTTCTACTGTTATTTGTAGCAAATTTTATGCTCAACATTTGCCGCGAACAAAGTTTTTTGGTAACTTGTCATGGTTCTGTGCAATTTGACAATCTTCATAAATAGACCCATTGGGTAGCTGTGAAACGATGATATATGGGGAACAGTGAACATTTCTTGTCTTTGTGATCTATATTAAAATGTGAATGGGTTCCGATTTTCCACGATAAATACATTTCATTAAATGGAAAGTTTGTCAATTTGGGCAAGTTTTGTAGAAATTATCGTCTCTTTCAGGATTGCATCTTATATGCATATATGGTGGTCCGATATTACGCGATGATATAGTGATATCTTGCGGAAACAAGCAATTTGCGTCTCAAAATAACTTTAATAGGAAGCTTTAGGATCTTTATTCGTCAAAACAAAAGAATGAAATTCGCAAGTAGAATATTTCACTGTAGACGACGTCGTGTTTCATAGTTCCTACCCATGGGGCTCACTGGTACATTTTACCACCGACTGTTGATTACCCAAAAAAAGTTATTTCCCGTGAATTTTACCAGCTGGAAAAAATATATGCATTAGTTAACAACAGAGTGAAACTATGTATCACTTTTAGTTACACAAATAACATGTATTATCATCAAAATGAAATCGTATAAAAAATGTGTTTCATTGTTACCCCCTCTCCCCTACACATCTGCAGCATGTTAAGAAGGGACATCCCGTCCAGTAGAGAAATACTAGATCTCGATAAGGTTGAGTCAGAGAGGTCGGCATAAGCATAGCCGGACGAAGTGCTTTTCCAAACTATACCTGGCTGATTTCCAGCGCAGCATCGATATGCTTCTGAATAATAGTCACATCATTTGCGGAGTCCGGGGGAAGATATACAACACCTACACAGATATTTGTTCCATTGCTATTGACGTTCACCCAGAATTGTTCGAGACCATTGTTGTGACTTATTTTGTGCTTAGACAACAGCCGATTTGAAACAGCAATCAGAACACCACCACCCCTTGTTTTGCTGGAAGTAATTTTATCACGATCGTTGCGACATGCCGTGTATCTAGGACCGAATAACTGTAGCGAATTTAAATCGTCGTTCAGCCATGTTTCTGTTAGCACAATAATATCCTGATCTGCATCAGATGTAGCCACAAACAGCTCGTCGATCTTCGTGTGCAGTCCTCTCACATTCTGGTAATATATTCCTAGCTGTTGAGATAAGTCACCATCGGACAGTCGGGCAGTCGAAACAGTCATGGTGACATCAGGGTTTGAGTTGTTGATTGCTAAACGAGTGGCGTTGGTAGAACTAGAGCTATATCGTCCATTGGTTAACTGGAAGCGGAGATTTCTTTGAGGGGGATCAGTATCGAGTGTAGCTTCGGGGGACGTACACCCTCCTTGGCATTACCTGGAGAAACAGTCGTGGTGTCATCAGGATTTGGGTTGCTGATCGCTAGACGAGTGACGGTAGCGAAACTGGAGCTGTGTTGTCCATCGATTGACTGGAAGCGGAATTATACGTAGAATGCGCATCTTCGGTGTAATGGGGTCGTGGAGAGCGATCTCTACGCTAGCGGTGGCGGTTATCGCGACATCAAACATGTTGTCAGGTCGTTCGCCTAGTGCTCTAGCGCCAGATTTCCATTTAACGAATACCTTAGGCCTCGTTCCAGTCCGATATGGGCTGGCTATCCTCGATCTTCACTATATGCCTATTATACATATTTCTCATCACGATAAATATCCTAATGTAGTGATCTCTTTTTTTGTAAGTATACTAAAAACTACCTGGAACTGTGGTTCCAAAAGAGTTCCCAGCGAATCCAAGAAGGCCAGTCAACGATTCGGTTCATGATGCCCTGATAGTGATCTTCCGTTTGCCGAAAAAGCTGCAATTTGAAGATCTTATTTTCCCTATCATTGTATCATTGTTGTCCGGCCTCTCTTCACTTTCCCTGATATAGTCTCTGCTACTCTTATGTTGGAATGAATCCCTCTTTTGCCTACCTCATAAAAAGCCTAATGGCGTTGATACTTATTTCAATTGTTAATCATATGTATAACAGTTCTTGTTAGAAAAAATACTATATATATATATATATATATATATATATATATATATATATATATATATATATATATATATATATATATATATATATATATATATATATATATATATATATATATATATATATATATATATATATATATATATATATATATATATATATATATATATATATATATATATATATATATATATATATATATATATATATATATATATATATATATATATATTTATATATAGGGTGTTTGGTTCGTGGTTAAGAATCTCTCGAGGGGTGATAGACTGCCATATTTGGAGAAAAAAATTGTTCTACACATACCATAAAATCTCAATCGTTACAGAGTTATTGAACTTTTTGTGTAAAAAACTTATTTGTCTTAAAATACCTCTAACTTTAAAAGTATACTTTGCATTTTAAATGTTTCAGTTCCATTCGAAAGGTGACAAATTTCCTATTGAATGGTGTTCTCATATCTTTTAAGTAATTAGTTTTAATTACCTTTTAGCTGTAAAGTAGTTGAAAGTTAGCGTTTTTAAGGAGGTTTTGGGTAATTTTCTCGAAATAATGAAGTATGATTCTAGCAGTATCCATTATCCAAAAGTTGGGTTTTAGGACGATTCATAATTTGTACTTGGACGTCATATTTCTATCTCTTCTCATTTCTTTGTAATTTCATTACTATACTTTTCCTGTAACCGACTTGCAAGTGCTTAAAAGACTCTAATCTAAAAAATATGCTTTATATCGTTATTTACAAGATTTCATTGGAAAGCTGAGAAAATGTCCTATCAGTGTATGTACAAATATCTTTTAGTTAAGTGTACTAAATGATTTTTTACTAACGAAATAACTCAAAATTTATGTTTTTTGGAGAGTTTTTTAATTATTCTAATTATTAATCAACAAAGCTTATCGTTACTATTGTTCATTTGATACCCCTTAATGTTCTCTATAACTTTTTATTTGACTCTTTGTCTATATCTCTTTTCATTTTGCTACTATTTAATAGTTAACACAGCATGAGCTCGCCACAAATGTAGTGGGTTCGAAATCGTTATTTTTGCATTTGAAACGATGTGATAAAAACGATTTTGCGACGAAACCAAGAGATAATTGAATGGAGTCAAAGGAAGAACTGTAGAACTTGCTGAAATGCATTATTTCCATGATAATAATGGTGATGTTTATTATTTACTATTTTAAGAAAATTAACGAAAATGCTAATAATAGCACTAACTTTAAACTAATTTACTTTTAAAAGAATACTAAATTCACTTAGCTACCTTTCGTATTAATACATTTTTCACTGTAAAATTTTCCTGGCTTTCGAATAAAAAGAAAAAAATGTACAATAAGTGCCATAATTTTTCATTTAGAGCTGGTACTAGTGAAAATGAGATAAAAATATCCATGTTGAATAACCCAAAATCATGAAAATAAGAAAAGGTAAGTGTATCATGTCAAAGAACGAATTAAGCAGCTCATCAAGACTAACCATCTGAATTATTAAAATGATGAGGTTAACTATTAGGATTTTCAAGAAGTGAACGAAAAATCGTTTAAAATTGTTTAATTTTCAATAAATTACTTTGAAAAGGTTACTTAAACTCATTAGCTGAAACATGTGAGGGCATCACTCAATGCGAAATTTTCTCACTGGAATGGAACTAAAACATTTAAAATACAAAGTATACTTTTAAAGTTAGAGGTATTTTAAGACAAATAAGTTTTTTACACTAAAAGTTCAATAACTCTGTAACGGTTGAGATTTGATGGTACGTGTAGAACAATTTTTTTTTCTCCAAATATGGCAGTCTATCACCCCCCGAGAGATTCTTAACCATGAAACACCCTGTATACCCTTGCAATCACGGGTGTTGGCGTCACAGACTGTTCCGGAATCTTGCGGGATCGCAACTGCTTAGAGTTTTTCTCCGCTCTGGCAAACAAAGAGACAGCAATGGAAAGCAGCCGGATTGGGCACGCAACGAACAATCAAATTCAGTTACAGGCCGTCGTCCTACAGCGGACTATCCGGAAGAGGCGACCGGAGGGATGTCGGTGCTCAGACTATTATGCGGGCTGCTGGGTGTCCTAACACGCTGGTGAGATCCATGCAATTTATTTTTTGAATATTTATATAATCGACTTTAAAGCCATTTCTCCGAATATTCAGTGTTAGGATAGTAGATATAATTCCTACGACTACGAGGTGAATAGCACATAGCATTGCTACATTCTGTATCGTTGTTGGGTGTTTCACGGAGTTAGAGCGGGTCACGGTATAGGGCACGAAGTTTGGTCACATGTCGGTTGCCTGTATTTCTGAGCACGCCCGGATCAGAGTGAAATAACGGAATTACAACTCATGCAGATAGTTTGATATGGTTTTTTCTGTGAAATATTTTTATAAAGTATGAAATAACAAACATTCTGACAAAAGTGACAAAAGGTAATAGACAACAAAAATGATACTTCTGTTGATGCAAAATCAATCTAAGAAGAGTATAGCTCAGTGTATTTCAAATATACACATATTGTGTTCAGTTGGTATATGTAATCTTAATTGGAGTTAACGAATTTAGATTTTATGCGTAAGAATTCTATTCCCAAAAACGATAATTATCTGCAAAATATAAGCGATGAAATAAAATAGAACATGAGGTGTCTAGCGCGGTTGCAGACATAAGTGGGAGTGTGAGGGTGGGTACCATTTTTCTTAGCAGGGCGGTTTTTCGGAGGGAATATGGACAAAACAAAACTATGTACTCTAGCAGTTTTGTTTTGTCCATATTTTCCTGAAATCTTTTTTTCTAGAATATTGGTACTTACCTTCACTTTCTTGCTGATGTCTCTAATTGCGTCGGACATTTTATGTTTTATGTTTCATTTCAGAGAGCGAGTAAAGGCGCTATAACCTTGGCTCATCAGCCAGGACAGGGCTAATAACCTCTGCCCCATCCCAGGAACCCGGAACCAAAGGAGTGACATTAACCCTCTTAGCCAAGTCACTCCCAACGATTTATCAAACCCCTATCAAATTGAAACGGTTGTGTACGGTTGTCCACGTTTCTTCCTTATTCAAGGTTCAAAATGATTCGTTGATTAAATTCTTCATTAAATGAATAGTTTAATTGCCGTATAATTTTGAATCATCTTTATTTTGTACGCTGCACAGTTGGCCTGGCCGCTTTAATGCTTGTGTCATATTCCATATGTGCCATAAACGTTAATAATGACAAGAAAAATTGTGGGCGAACGTCCGCAATTTTCCAGGATCGCTACATGTATTGGCTGTGTATGTGTAGACTAGACTAGACTAGACTAGATACTGCATCTATTAGTCTGAATAAAATGGCAATAATATTTTTTGTCTATCGATCTGAATTTCATGTTTTAAGATATAGTTTAGTATTAATATAAAAAATAATTTCTTATTTAAAACAAATTTTTATTTTTATCCCATATTTTCAGAAAAATTAATTTGTAACGCAAAGAACTTGCATCTGAACAAAAAAAAATTGTTGCGCACAGAGAATTTTAGACGCATGCATTTTGTGCGCGACGCACATACGTGATTAATCTCAGGTTTTGGTTAATTCCAAACTTTCGAGTGGATAATTCTCCCTTCGGTTATTTTCGAGTGGGGAAGTACTACCCATACTACCCACGTGTTTCGCCGGCCCTGGTAGGATGTTGAGGAGGGGTGCTAAAACCCTACTGAAGGAACTAACTACTAAGTAATTATACTAGAGTGAGTGCAATGCACATAAAAACCCCTCCCCGAAGTAATGCCGTAAGGCAGTGCCGGGGAGGATTCAGGTTCCGTGAATGAGAAGATATTTTAGCGGGGCGGTTGGCTGTCCAAACCAGTTCCCTGAGTTATTGGTTTTGGAACATTTTTTGTTCTCTAAAAAAATACACATACACAGGCATTGTCCCAATTTGCTGAGCTGAGGTGATTGGTATATGAGACACGGCTCTCCGGGTCTCCGAAAAAGTTTTCAAAGTTTGAGCGAATTATATATACATTTTTGGAAGTAAATGTTAAAAATAATTTAATAATTTTATAATATTTTTTTCTTCACCTAGAAGTGTAGTTCTACGTTATCAGTTCGTAAAACCCCATTGGACTGGCCCTTTTCTTCAAAATGGTCATCATTGGTGAGGTTAGATTTCCGGGTTTTTCGAAATGACACTTCGCACCCAGTTGGAAAAAGTGATGTGCAGTGAGGTGACATTAGACATTAGACAGCCTTACGTAAAACGTGACAGAAGTAGCAGGGGTAGCTATTCATTCTATTTTGTCGCGTTGCAATTTATTAGCTTCACGTTCTATACTAACCACGAAATTCGGTTAAGCAGTTCGCCGAATCACGTCCCTTCTAAATTATCCCACCAACGTACTACTACGCACGTCGTTCCCGTACAGCAGCAATAGTTATCCGCCAAGCCACGCAAATATATTCAAATTAAAATTAGTTTGATATTGTATCCATCCCCTGACATGAAACAGCGCAGGAGTTGAAAAGTCATGCAAGCTTGTGCATCCCACGCCCGGAAAGGTGCTCGTTATAGCTGCTATAATATTACCTGCCCGGAAAACTGTTAACGACATCCTCTTCGTTCGTTGTATCAGATGAACAGAACCATAGACCGGGATGCCTTGCCGGTAGGCAAAAGAAACTCCCCGAGGCCGCAATAGAACAACCCGACCCGGGCAAGGGGGGGGGGGGGGGACTAGATAGCGATCCAACCGACTTCTCGCATTTCACAAACGCATTGTCACACCACGGACAACCACCCACATTCACTGCGGTCATAACCATTATAATGAAGCTATTCTCTTCCAACTAGAGCCTAATCAGAGGGGGTTTCCATTTTTCCATTCGATTGCAGCAAAGACTACTACCCCGCGGATGCGTACAACCAGAGCAAACTGGTCCAGGTGCTATTCGCGAAGCACACCAACCTGCAGTTCGAGGAGGACAACGATCTGGTGCAGGCCCACTCGGTGCATCCGGGCGTCGTGAATACGGATCTGTTTGAACATTCCAGCACCACCTACATTCCGTGGGTGCGGCAGATGTTGTTCAAGGTATTTTTGCCGCCGAGATCGGAACTCATCATCAGCAATAACCAATCAACATACTCATTTCTCGTTTCGTTCATTCGTTTTTGTTCGCAGAGCCCCGAGCAAGGATCCCGTACCATCGTGTATGCCGCTATCGCACCGGAACTGGAGGGCAAAGGGGGTACCTACCTGAGCAACTGTCGAGTGATGACTTGTCATCGCTTCTGGAAGAACTCGGTCCAGTGCGACAAGCTGTTCCGCTTCACCTGTGATACGCTAGGGATTAAGGACTTTTTCCACAAGGAATCAACCGGAAAAGTAGTGTTATAAATGGCAACTTTTTTCCGACACCGTATTTTTTTCTGGGACTCACTAGTGCATTTAGGTTAAGAGGCATCACAAGCACTGTCATCACACTGTGCAGGTTACATTATTTTTCGTTAGACGTTGAATTCTAATTTTTATCTTTACGGTCGGTCGCTTCCAAGCATCGTCGTGAGAAAAAGGTGAAAAGAAAGTCACATCACTGCAACTGAAAACTGCAACCAGACTCCATTAGCATAGTGCAAGTACTCGAGCTAGGGGAGGGTATCAGTCTCACTGAGACGGCGATGAAGCACTCGGAGGAAGCAATCGAGTTTCGGATTATGATAATACATTCCAGCGTTCTTTTTTTTCACCTACCTTTAATCCGTTCCATTTTGCTCCGTCCTCGTTTGTAGTTGATAAGCTGGCAGGAATTTATTCAATACGAGTAATAAAGGTGCATATAAACGGTACTAGTTTATGTCAATTTTTTTATTCGATCCTTTCCAACATCTTTCCCAGTTGTATGGGTTGCATTGATACCGGATATCTGCTGTTAGTTAAAAGCTCTTTCAAAAACTATTTAAGGTACTTGATATAAAAAGTTCATTCACTGTACATTTGTCGGGATTAAAGCTTAGAGCTGGATTATTTCAGAGACATTACTAGGAGATTGATGTAAAATTACTCGTTGGTTATATCATGGCAATACTGTTTATAATCTTTTTTAAATATTCTCATACCGGTTTCTCACTTTCGTACAATAGAAATCAGTGATTTTGTTCAACCCAAGGCATTTAAAACATTTCTCAACTTGAACAGCTCGTATTAATTTACTAATTTTAAAGGTAAAGCTTGTAAATTTAAACTCATTAAGAATTTTTCATAAATTTGATTCATTTTCATGATTAAATGAGTTGTTTGATTATATTGTTAAGGGAGTTCTCTACTCTCGAGGTCCGACATAGAAGAGTTTTTGGACACGAAATTGATTTCCTTAGCCTTGCATCACTCCAGAACATCTTTCGAGTATAGACACGAGATTAAATTCAGCCAGAAAAGCGTAGAGCGATTGTGAGTTCTCAGAAGAGACAGTAGACGCTAAACCGTTCCGGTTATCTCGAACGGAGTGGTCTGCTTTCCACATGAGCAAATTGCCTGCCAAATCAGTCATTTTATAGCAACTTAAAGCCTCTTCTGCTTTCCAGCTTTCTCCGGAATGTCGAACTTATTACGAGCTGTGAAGAAAAGGAAGCTGGCGGAAATTCGCTTTCACGTAAATCTCGTCATCCGTTGAGTGTAGAGCTTCAGCGCACGTAAGTTTCGCACAATATTCTGTCGTTTATCGCGATTAGTAGACTTTTGAATACTGTACGTGTGTAATCGAAGAACACCTGAACGGCGATGCAGCAGACGATGAGGATGGCACGCTAATGCACCTGGGAGCACGCGCGGAAGACATTACACTACCGGCTCCGGATCTCCAAGAAATCCAGGAGGAGATCAGCCGGCTCAAAAATAATAAAGCCGCTGGGGTTGACCAAATACCAAGCGAGCTACTAAAACACGGTGGCGAGCCACTGGCTAAAGCGCTGCACTGGGTGATTACCAAGATTTGGGAGGAGGAGATTTTACCGGAGGAGTGGATGGAAGGTGTCGTGTGTCCTCTCTAAAAAAAGGGCGACAAGCTGGATTGCTGTAATTACCGAGCAATTACCCTGCTGAACGCCGCCTACAAGGTACTCTCCCAAATACTATGCCGTCGACTATCACCAATTGCAAGAGAGTTCGTGGGGCAGTACCAGGCGGGTTTCATGAGCGAACGATCTACCACGGACCAGGTGTTCGCTCTTCGTCAAGTACTGCAGAAATGCCGCGAGTACAATGTGCCCACACATCATTTGTTCATCGACTTCAAAGCCGCATACGACACTATCGATCGAGATCAGCTATGGCAGATTATGCACGAGTACGGATTCCCGGACAAACTGACGCGATTAGTGAAGGCGACGATGGATCGGGTGATGTGCGTAGTACATGTCTCAGGGACGCTCTCGAGTCCCTTCGAATCACGCAGAGGGTTACGGCAAGGTGATGGTCTCTCGTGTCTGTTATTCAACATCGCGCTGGAAGGTGTAATAAGAAGAGCAGGGATCGACACGAGTGGTACGATTTTCACAAAGTCCGTTCAGCTACTTGGCTTCGCCGATGACGTTGATATTATTGCACGAAACTTTGAGAAGATGGAGGAAGCCTACATCAGACTGAAAAGAGAAGCCAAGCGCGTCGGACTTGCCATCAACACGTCGAAGACAAAGTACATGATAGGAAGAGAAGAGAATGAGAACCGCCCGCTTCGAGTTTGCATCGGTGGCGACGAAATCGAGGTGGTTGAAGAGTTCGTGTACTTGGGCTCACTGGTGACCGCCGATAATGATACCAGCAGAGAGATTCGTAGACGCATCGTGGCAGGAAATCGTGCTTACTTTGGCCTCCGCAAGACACTTCGGTCGAACAGAGTTCGCCGTCGTACGAAGTTGACCATCTACAAGACGCTGATTAGACCGATAGTTCTCTACGGGCACGAGACCTGGACCATGCTCGTGGAGGACCAACGCGCACTTGGTGTCTTCGAACGGAAAGTGCTGCGTACCATCTACGGTGGAGTACAGATGGAAGACGGCACATGGAGACTCCGCTAGCGAATGACGGATCCCAATAGTAGCATGTCTGTAATAACATACGTACATGGAACTATTGAGATCCAGAGCTACAGGTCCAAAGCCCTGGTAAAGGAGGATGGTTGTGATGATCCGGGCCGAGATCACCACGTAAAGCAAGGTAGGGCATAACCCCAATTCCAAGGCGTGAAGCGACCCGTGCCGAGGGATGAGTGATCGAGGGGGTGAAAAAGATGCTCGATCGTTAACGGAGCCTGTGGGGTACCTGGGCAACCCCCACAGTAAGCGTCCCTTACCACGCTAATGCGGAGCTCTGGCGTGGCGGACATATATTTCTCGCGCTACTCGTGGGAATTTTCATGGAGCAAAATAAAAATAAAAATAAACAGACGGAGGTGCCAAACCCCTTCGCAAGAGGTGGTTTGGCGAGGTCTCCCCCCCGTGGGGAGAGTAGTGGAACGATGAGTGCTGTACTCGAAAGCACCAGTGACCCCCCAGCAGCGGTAGGCAATACCCCTACCAATGCATCGGAGGGGCCAATAGCTGCGATGCGCAAAGTAGCGAAGCAACTCGATGCTATAATCGACTTCGCTAGCGCAAAGCAGAACATAGCCAAGGAGTTGAAGTTGAGCCTTCTGGAGCTCCGGAAAGCTGTTCGTGTCGCAAGACAGGAACAGCAGGCATATGTTGAGAGGGTGGAATGTCGGGAGAGGCCCGACAGAGAAACCCAGACAGTGGCCTCCAATAGGGAGGAAAGAGAGAAGGTCAATAGAGGTTCACAGACAGTGGCCTTTACCTTCTACGGAGCAGCCACGTCGATCGGAGCGGCGACCGAGTTCCCCTCGAAGGGAAAAGGAAAGGGCAATCGCAAGACGGCATCGAATGCGAAGCGCCCTAGGAAGTCGCCAGGAGAGGGTGCCAAAACCGACACCACTCGGCGTGCAACCGTCAAGGTCAAACGCCGCCTGGGTGAGGTAAGCGAGGGCGAGAGTGACCTCGCTGTGGAGAGCGATGGTACCAGCAACCCGGCACAACCGGGGCAGGGGGGCTCAAACCCCTGGACGCTGGTTACCAAGAAAAAGCCGGCACCGAAACCGGAGGTACCGCGGCCTGCGAGGAAGGCCAAGGACAGAGGCGAAGCCTTGTGGTTAAAAACCGACAAGGACAAATACGCCGATGTCCTTAAATCGATGAAGGCGGCCGAAAGCCTCTCGGCCCTTGGGCAGGATGTGCGTAGCGTAAGACGCACCAACACGGGAGAGATGCTCCTGGTGCTGAAGCGAGGCGCACAATCAAGTGCAATATATAAGGCCTTGGCTCAAGAGGTCCTTGGCGAGGGCGCCCAAATTAGGTCGCTAGGTGCGGAAACAACTCTCCAGTGCAAGCACTTGGACGAGTTCGCGACCGCAGAAGACGTCGTCGCAGCCGTCAAGGAGCACTGCGGCGTCACAATCGAGCGGGCCTCTGTGCGATTGAGGGACGGACCCTCTGGCACCCAAGTAGCCTACCTCAGGCTACTCAATGCGGATGCCAAAAAGGTAACCGAGAAAGGGAAGCTGAAGATCGGCTGGTCGGTATGCCCTATTAGTATACCCCAGCCGCCTTCAGTGGACAGGTGCTATCGGTGCCTAGAATCCGGCCATAAAGCTTACGAATGTAAAGGCCTAGACAGGAGCAAGCTATGTCGTCGATGCGGCGAGGAGGGGCATAAAGAGCGGGGGTGCACTAAGGCATATAAGTGCCTTATCTGCACCAGCAAGAAGCAAGCCCATAAACATGCTATGGGCGGACCTTCGTGTCCCTTCGGCGAGTTAAATAAGAAGAAGCCGTGAGAGTCACACAGCTAAATCTTAACCATTGTGCAGCAGCCCAACAGCTGCTGTGGCAGTCGGTCTCGGAGTCGAGGACAGATGTCGCCCTCTTATCAGACCCGTACAGTATCCCTGCCGGCAACGGCAATTGGGTGTCGGACGGGTCTGGAATGGTGGCAATCTGTACAACGGGAAGGTTCCCGGTTCAAGAGGTAATACACCCCTCCGCCGAGGGTGTGGCGATTGCCAAGATCAATGGTGTGTTCTATTGCAGCTGCTACGCCCCACCAAGGTGGCCAATAGAACAGTTCTACCAGATGATCGACAGGCTCTCGTCGGACCTTGTGGGCCGGAAACCGGTAGTAATAGCGGGAGACTTCAACGCTTGGGCAGTGGAGTGGGGCAGCCGCTGTACAAATAGCAGGGGTCAAGCGCTAATGGAAGCGTTTGCGAAACTCGATACTGTGCTAGCTAATGATGGCTCCGCTAGTACATTCCGTAGAAACGGAGTGGAGGCGTGGATTGATTTGACCTTTGCCAGCCCGAGTCTGGCTCCAGGCATGGAATGGAGGGTAGACGAAGGCTACACCCATAGTGATCATTTAGCAATCCGCTTTAAGATCAACTATGGTGTGCAGCATCCGAGGGCGGGAGATCCCTGTCAGGTAAGCGGGTGGAAGTCCAATCACTTCGACAGCGAAGCTTTCACCGCGGCCCTGGGACTGGAGGCCAACACCGACAGTCTAAGCGGGGATGCGCTGGTAGCTGTTCTATCACGCGCGTGCGACGCCACTATGCCGAGAAAAACACTGCCAAGAAACGGTAGATGCCCGGTATACTGGTGGAGTGCCAAGATTGCAGCTCTACGGTCAGCCTGCCTCAGAGCTAGACGTAGGATGCAAAGAGCTCGCACCGAGGATGCAAGAGAGAACCGCCGTGAAGTGTTTCGAGCTGCGAAATTAGCCCTTAACAAGGCTATTAAAAGCAGCAAGAGAGCGTGTTTCGACAACCTGTGTGAGAGTGCCAACGCGAATCCGTGGGGTGACGCCTACCGGATTGTGATGGCCAAGACCAAAGGGGGCTCCTCACCCCCAGAACGGTCTCCGGACCGGTTGGCAACGATTATCGAAGTACTCTTCCCGTCTCGAGCCACAAGCCCCTGGCCACCTGCACTACGAGACAGTGCGGGCACGGTCGAAATGGTGGCTCCAGTGACGAATGAAGAACTACTCGCAGTGGCTAAATCCCTAGCAATGAACAAAGCTCCAGGGCCGGATGGAGTTCCAAACAACGCTCTCAAGGCAGCGATCATAGCGTACCCGAACATGTTCAGGCTAGCTATGCAGAGATGCCTTGACGAGTGCCGTTTCCCCGATAGATGGAAAAGGCAGAAACTGGTGCTGTTGCCGAAGCCCGGGAAGCCGCCAGGCGACCCATCGGCGTACAGACCAATCTGTCTGATAGACACGACTGGCAAACTGCTTGAGAGGATCATCCTCAACAGGCTCACCCCGTACGCGGAAGGTACGGACGGTCTGTCAAGCAACCAGTTTGGCTTTCGGAAGGGTAAGTCCACAGTGGACGCTCTCAACTCAGTGATAAATACTGCCGAGATAGCGATCCAACGAAAAAGGCGAGGTATTCGATACTGTGCGTTAGTGACACTTGACGTGAAGAATGCATTCAACAGCGCAAGCTGGGATGCCATCGCGCTCTCGTTACACCGGCTTAGCCTACCGGTGGGTCTGTACCGGATCCTGGAAAGTTACTTCCAAAACCGCGTACTGCTATACGAGACCGATGCCGATCAGAAAAGGGTTCCGATTACCGCCGGAGTCCCGCAGGGCTCGATCCTAGGCCCGGTGCTATGGAACCTCATGTATGACGGGGTTCTGAGACTGAAGTTCCCTCCTGGGGTCAAGATCGTCGGCTTTGCCGACGACGTAACCTTGGAGGTCTACGGGGAGTCAATTCCTGAGGTAGAACTAACCGCAGAACACGCGATTAGCACGGTGGAGGAATGGATGAGCGCGAGAGGCCTGGAGCTCGCTCATCATAAGACGGAGGTAGTTATCGTCAACAACCGCAAGTCGGCACAACATGCAGTTATCCATGTGGGAGAAGTCGCGATCACTTCACAGCGAAGTCTGAAGTCTCTCGGAGTCATTATAGACGACAAGCTGACCTTCGGCAGCCATGTCGACTATACGTGCAAGAGAGCGTCGACTGCTGTTGCGGCACTATCGAGAATGATGTCCAACAGCTCAAAGGTGTGCGCCAGTAGACGTAGGTTACTGGCAGGCGTTGCCGTATCTATCCTCAGGTACGGCGGCCCGTCATGGTCAAGAGCACTGAGGGTAACCAGTTACCTACAGAAACTGGAGAGCACCTACCGCGTGATGTGCCTCAGAGTGATATCTGCCTACCGCACGGTATCACACGATGCATCCTGCGTGATAGCGAGCATGATGCCAGTCGGGCTGGTCATTCGGGAAGATGAGGAGTGCTTTGAGCTACGTGGAAATAGGGGAGCCCGCGAGCGCACCAGGGTGACCTCGGTCGCCAGATGGCAGCGTGAGTGGGACAACTCCTCGAAAGGTAGGTGGACCCACCGGCTGATACCTAGCATATCGAGCTGGGTGGGAAGACCCCATGGGGAAGTTCACTTCCACCTGACACAATTCCTGTCAGGCCATGGCTGTTTCCGTCAGTACCTCCACAGGTTCGGACACGCGGAGGTCCCAGTCTGCCCGGACTGCCCAGGTGTAGACGAAACTGCCGAACACATACTGTTCGTATGTCATCGGTTCGACGTCGAAAGAAGAGCAATGCTTGACGTCTGTGGCTGGGACACAACCCCGGATACCCTTATTCAGCGGATGTGTCAAACGGTGGAGAAGTGGAACGCAGTCTCGGCTGCTACCATCCAGATTGTCAGTAGGCTACAGGTAATCTGGCGAACCGAGCAACAGACGGCGGGCACGGCTAACTAGTGATTGGTTAGTTGGAGCGAAAAAGGCCAAGCGCAAAATAAGAGAGTGAATGGTCTGTTCATGCCGAGGTAGGTTGGCGCAGCGAATGGCAACCGCGTAAGGGGTAAACCCAGCCACCCCGAAGCAAGACAGAAGAGTGAGTGTATAGGCGTATAAGTGGACTGCCTCATGCCAAGACGGGAGGGTCGTAGCGTAGTATGTTGGAACTAAGCTATCGATGCCTCATGGCGTGGCAGAGGAGTGAAAGGGTGAGCATCCAAGTCAGTCTCACACTGCATGTTAAGGGTGAGCATAAAAGTCAGCCTCACAGGTTGGTTGCAAGCAAGGAATGAAAAAGGTGAGCACAAAAGTCAGCCTCGCATGGTATGTCAGAAGTGGGGCCTAAGAAAAATGTCCCACATGGGATGCCAGAGGGAGTGACAAAGGTACAATAGAGTGGCACGATTGAGAGTGAATCAGGTGATAGGGTGAGCACCCAAGTCAGCCTCACATGTATGGGTAGGGCGAGCACAAAAGTAAGCCTAGCAAGGAATGAGTAAGGTGAGCACACAAGTCAGCCTCGCATGGAACGTAAAAGGTGAGCACAAAAGTCAGCCTCATGTGGGAGTGTTTGAGAGTGAATCAAAGTGTGATTGAGAGAGCACCCAAGTAAGCCTCATACAGGATGTATGATCGCGCGAGTGAGAGTGAATGAGTACATTTAGTACAGCCATCCCCCCAGAAGTAATACCGAGAGGTAGTTCCTGGGAGGAATGATGGCGGAGCCCAATGGAGTTTAGTCGGTATTAATGGCTGGTCACCATTCGAGTCCGACACGCCCCCAGTGCACCCCGTGTGGTAGATTGGACCCTACCGTTAGCACGTGTACTGGGCTAGGACATAAAGGTCTTCTCCATTGTAAAAAAAAAAAATAAAAAACATGGAGACGGCGAATGAACCATGAGTTGCATCAGCTGTTGGGGGAGCCGCCCATCTGTAATACCGCGAAAATCGGACGACTACGGTGGGCCGGGCACGTAGCCAGAATGTCGGACAATAGCCCGGTGAAAACGGTTCTCAATTGCAATCCGACCGGTACAAGAAGACGTGGCGCGTAGCGAGCACGATGGATCGACCAGGTGGAAGACGATTTGCGGACCCTTCGCAGACTGCGTGGCTGGCAACGCGCGGCCATGGACCGAGTTGAATGGAGGAATCTTTTGTATACGGCACAGGCCACTTCGGCCTTAATCTGTTAATAAATAAATAAAAAACGTGTGTAATCGTTTCATAACACAACTTACCGTAGACAGTACCATTCCCGGCTTCTTGCTCTTGGCACGGTAAGAGATATCCGGAGTCCCCAGTAGGGATGCCAGGTAATACTTTTTTAAATCTGCGCGCAGCATATGTAAAAATCTGCGAAAATCGGTGCATTTTTTTTAGTTTTAGTACGAACTTAAAAATTAAGCACGAGGTAAAAATCATTGAAAAAGTTGAGAATCTAGTCACGTTTTTTTTCTCAATCAACATTGCATTTTGGAAACAGATGGCCGAATCTGGATTCACTTGAAAACAAGTGATGTTGTGTTGGTCTTTTGCGAAGTAATTCATTTTCGATGTATCTTTTGTTTATTCTGAGCATGGGGTTAGCTAGAGCCTGAGGCTTCTGGCCCTAGCCCAGTATATCCATTCGTAAAGACGGCAATTCCTTGGATGGATGAATCTTCTCTAATAGCGACTACGGAAGCAGCAATGGACGATACGACGCACTGAGTTCGGCATTGGACTAATTTCACCCAAAATTAAAACTGCAAATATAGTTATATATAAAAGCCATTTGAAAGTGATGCAAATTGATTCCGTACACCCTTCATGTGCCCAAGATACATGTGTGACAATTTTCAAATTAGGGTTGGCACCTCTAGTGAGGCTTTCAGCCGGAGATTTTTGCATGGAATCGGTTTTATAGAAGCACGAGTATACGTTGAAATCAGACCTATCTGCTGAGTTTAAATGAGATAAGTATAAACTCCTTCATTCTTTTTGTAACTCATCGAGGTATTAATTACCAAAATTGACTCACATTCACCGTTTAGTGCATTGTTTTAGCAAAGCATAATGTACACCACTGTTCTGAGCTCATCTAATTAAGCTGTAAATTTTTCGCGTGTCTAAACCGTTTTGAAGATGTATGTGTGTCCTCGGCCAACGACAAAAAATCCAAAAGCACCGACCACTCTCGCTGTGGAGGATAAGCCGGACAAGGATTGCCCTCTGCCACAGCTAAAAGGAGAAGTAGAGTGAAGCAGGAAGGAAAGTGACAAAGTCTGGAAAGCACACTGCGATGTCTTCCGGAATTGTTACTGGGCGGTTATTCATCACCACAGTCGCTAGGGAGGTTGCAACAAAAGAACGAAGCTTTTATCTCTGGTCAACAGTCAATGACCGCTGCAGGTGCCGCCAATATTAACGCCAGAAGGTTGCGTTTGAAACCAATTTGAGTTTAAATTATTTATCGTGTCACTAGACCCAGAGAAATTGGTTTAAATCCCAGAGGCTCGGAGATCGTCTCCAAAAACTGGAGCCTTCGGGTCACAGCCGAAGGAGTGGCAACCCTATTTCAAATTATAAGTTCATACGTCCTGTATGAGGCTGACTTGGATGCTCACCCTATCACCTGGTTCACTCTCGATCGTACCACTCTATTATATCCCTGTCGCTCCCCCTGGCATCCCATGTGGGACATTTTTCTTAGGCCCCACTTCTGACATACCATGCGAGGCTTACTTGGGTGCTCACCCTTTCACTCCTCTGCCACGCCATGAGGTATCGATAGCTAAGTCCCAACATACTACGCTACGACCCTCCCGTCTTGGCATGAGGTAGTCCACTTATACGCCTATACACTCACTCTACTGTCTTGCTTCGGGGTGGTTGGGTTTACCCCTTACGCGGTTGCCATTCGCTGCGCCAAACCTGCCTCGGCATGAACAGACCATTCACTCCCTTTTTTGCGCTTGGCCTTTTTCGCTCCAGCTAACCAATCACTAGTTAGCCGTGCCCGTCGTCTGTTGCTCAGTTCGCCAGATTACCTGTAGCCTACTGGCAATCTGGATGGTAGCAGCCGAGACTGCGTTCCACTTCTCCACCGATTGACACATCCGCTGAATAAGGGTATCAGGGGTTGTGTCCCAGCCACAGACGTCAAGCATTGCTCTTCTTTCGACGTCGAACCGATGACATACGCATACGATGAGTTGTCCCACTCACGCTGCCATCTGGCGACCGAGGCCACCCTGGTGCGCTCGCGGGCTCCTTTATTTCCACGTAGCTCGAAACGCTCCTCATCTTCCCGAATGACCAGCCCGACTGTCATCATGCTCTCTATCACGCAGGATGCATCGTGTGATACCGTGCGGTAGGCAGATATCACTCTGAGGCACATCACGCGGTAGGTGCTCTCCAGTTTCTGTAGGTAACTGGTTACCCTTAGTGCTCTTGACCATGACGGGCTGCCGTTCCTGAGGATAGATACGGCAACGTCTACCAGTAACCTACGTCTACTCGATGGTAGGAAGGACGACCACTTTGGTTTTAATATGAAGAGATGGCTTTTTGGTCACCGTTTTCATACAACAATATCTATATTTCGTCTAATACCAACGCTTCGAAGATCTACGCCTTCATCTTCAGGGCAAAACTACAATATTTGACAATTATTACAAAACCATCCAATATTCACATTTTACACAAATTACTTACAACGGTAACAGTATTATCTTATTTTTTTTTTTATTCAATTCGTTTATTTGATAAGGCACGTTTTCGTTAGCTTAAAGGTGCCATTTTTTCTTTGTTTTACACTTTGAATTGTTTAAAACTAGGAGGTTACATATTTAATATAATTTTGTTTTTATATAATGAAACTAAAAGAATTTTACAGCTAACTTATACATATACAAGAGGGAATAACATAATATTCGTAGGATTAGGGGAGGTGTCATTTTGTGTGTTCTTTGTATAGCAATGCATTTTATGATTTTTAGAAGGGAGATTGTTGGAGCAATTAAATATTAACTAAGGGGAA
This sequence comes from Topomyia yanbarensis, assembly GCF_030247195.1. Taxonomy (NCBI): domain Eukaryota; kingdom Metazoa; phylum Arthropoda; class Insecta; order Diptera; family Culicidae; genus Topomyia; species Topomyia yanbarensis. Next base: position 27,187,421 of record NC_080672.1, read on the forward strand.
CATTTTACAAGCTTATTAACTAGGAGTGGTTCAATTTTATTAAGGCTGGGGGTGGGGGGATTAATTAGGGTTATTACTGTTGGTACTGTTGGACATTTCTTAACTAGGTTAAATATTGATCAACTAAAACTAGAAGATAGGGGGGCACCTAAATTTTGGGAAGATATTCAAGGAGGGGGGGGGGGAGCGTAGTCGTACATCTGTGTATCAGAGACATGGGAGAGAGGGTGGACAAGGCTGACAGAGGGGGGGAGATATAAACTTTCAGTTTCCGGCATCAGGAATCAACGGCCAGGATTACAGATTCGAATGGATGCATCAAGTATTGGGACGCCGGGCGGTTTTCCTCGAACCGGCAGGGGTTCCTCCAGACCATTTCGTAGTACGGCTCAGATACGGATCGGAAACACACCACGTTGCGCGTGTGATATTGTACTGTAGGTCTCGTGTTGTTGGTTCATTCGACAGATGTTTTGTCTCGTCTTGGAGTCGTATCAAACCATCGTTGGGGTACGGTAGTCGGAAGAGGGCACTTCTGGGAATGATCAGAGAAAAGATAGGGGCATTTAAATTTGGATATTGATGGTTTTGAGGAACGTGTATACAAGGGACATGTAGAGAATATCGCGGCTTACTAGTACATCTCGAACCAGGCCATTGGGTGATCTTCCTCGGGCCCGAAGAGAATCGAATAGTTGAGATCTGGCAGAACAGTACTCGGCGCATGCCCAGACAACATGTTCGATATCGTGATAACCGTTGCCACAGGTGCAGATACCGCTATTTTAGAGCCCAATACGCCGGAGATGTGCGTCCAGCGTGTAGTGATTGGACATGAGCCGAGACATCACGCGAATGAAATCCCGACCCACATCCATCCCTCTGAACCAAGGTTTCGTCGATACCTTAGGGATTATCGAATGTAGCCACCTTCCCAGTTCACCATTGCTCCATGAAGTTTGCCAACTTTCGAGGGTTCTCTGACGAGTGATACTGAAAAATTCGCTGAAGCTAATTGGTCTTTCATATATGTCACCTTGTAAAGCGCCCGCCTTAGCTAAAGAGTCCGCTTCTTCATTACCCGGAATGGAGCAATGCGAGAGAACCCAAACTAAGGTAATCTTGTACGATCTTACAGACAAAGCACGCAGGCGCTCCCAGATTTTCCCCAGAAAATATGGAATGTGCTTTCTAGGTTTCATTGAACGGAGAGCCTCGATTGAGCTGAGGCTATCCGAGACAATAAAGTAATGATCGGTGGGCAAAGTATCAATGATCCCAAGGGTATACTGAATAGCAGCAAGTTCTGCGACGTAAACTGAAGCAGGATCATTGAGTTTGAATGAGGCGGTGAGGTTTTGATTGAATATACCGAAGCCAGTGGAGCCGTCGAGGCTTGACCCGTCGGTGTAAAACATCTTGTTGCAGTCGACTTCTCGAAATTTACTATGAAAGATGCTTGGGATCACTTGCGGACGTATATGATCCGGGATTCGACGAATCTCGTCTTTCATGGATGTGTCGAAGAATACAGTTGAATCAGAGGCATGAAAGAGATTGACACGGTTGGGATAGTATGAAGAAGGATTGATATTTTGTGCCATGTAATCGAAGTACAAGGACATAAATCGGGTTTGAGAATTGAGCTCGACAAGCCTTTTGAAATTTGCAATTACTAACGGGTTCAAGATATCGCATCGGATGAGCAATCGATATGAGAGTTCCCAAAATCGATTTTTCAGCGGAAGGACGCCCGCCAGCACTTCTAAACTCATCGTATGTGTCGAGTGCATACAACCCAAAGCAATACGCAAACAACAATATTGGATTCGCACTAGTTTGATGAAATGTATGTTCGCAGCGGAGCGGAAACAGAAACTCCCGTACTCCATCACCGACAATATTGTTGTTTGGTACAGCCTGATCAGGTCTCCTGGGTGGGCACCCCACCATGTTCCGGTTATTGTACGGAGAAAGTTGATTCTTTGCTGGCACTTCTGTTTCAGATACCTAATATGACATCCCCAGGTTCCTTTAGAGTCGAACCATACCCCGAGATATTTGAAAGTTGAAACCTGAGCAATAGTTTGACCCATTAATTGAAGCTGTAGTTGCGCTGGTTCACGCTTCCTTGAAAATACGACTAGCTCAGTTTTCTCCGTGGAGAACTCGATACCTAGCTGGAGGGCCCAAGCAGACAAATTGTCCAAGGTATCTTGCAATGGTCCTTGCAGATCGACGGCTTTGGGACCTGTAATAGAGACCACACCGTCATCTGAAAGCTACCTTAGCGTGCAGGAATTGACAAGACATTCGTCAATGTCATTCACGTAAAAGTTATAGAGAAGGGGGCTTAGACATGAGCCCTGGGGAAGACCCATGTAGCTAATTCTTGATGTCGATAAATCACCATGCGAAAAATGCATATGTTTTTCGGACAGCAAGTTTAGCAAAAAGTTGTTCAGAGTCGGTGAAAGACCATGCTGGTGCAGCTTCTTAGAAAGAATTTTGATCGAAACTGAATCAAAAGCCCCCTTTATATCTAGGAAAACTGATGCCATCTGCTCTTTGCTAGCATAAGCCATTTGAATTTCTGTTGAGAGCAACGCGAGACAGTCGTTCGTGCCAAGATCATTTTTTCGAATAACTTCCGGATACAGGACAGCATCGCAATCGGTCGATACGAAATGTGGTCGGAGGCTTGTTTTCCTGGTTTTTGGATGGCGATGACCTTCACTTACTTCCAGTCACTAGGGACAATATTACCCTCAAGAAACTTATTAAATAAATTCAACAAGCGTCTCTTGGCAGAGTCTGGCAGATTCTTCAACAAGTTAAATTTGATTCTGTCTGGCCCATCGAAAACGGTGTTTCGTTCGCGTTATAGTTATCATGAAGAGACGTGGTGCGGTAGATCTTCTGTGCTGGGGCGGAATCCGGACAAACCTTCTTGGCAAAATCGAATATCCAACGGTTTGAATATTCCATGCTCTCGTTAGTACTGTTTCGGTTTCGTAAGCGCAGGGCCGTGCTCCAAAGAGTGCACATCGATGTTTCTCTCGTTAGCCCGTCGACGAACCGGCGCCAGTAGCTACGTTTTTTGGCTTTCATCAAACTCTTCATGCGCGTCTCCGCCATCGCGTACTGTCGGTAGCTGGCTGGAGGACCTTATACACGGTGACCTTCTCCACGTACACGTCTGAGCACTCTTTGTCCCACCATGGGTTGGGAGGACGCCCCTGAGGGTTCGCGTCTGGTACGCGTTTAGTTTGAGCTTGAATCGCGAATATCGAGAATCAAGCCAGCCAGGAACCCGTGTTCTTCCTCCGGAGGAAGCTCTACTTTTCCGGGTATCGCGGACGCGTAGCTCTGCCAATCAATATTTCGTGTGAGGTCATACGAAACATAGATTGTATTCGGTGGCCCTGAACCGTTAGCAATATTAATTACGATTGGTAGATGGTCCCTACCGTGGGGTTCAGAGACTACTTTCCACATGTAATCTAACTGCATCGATGTCGAGCAGAGGGACAGGCCTAAGGCGTTCGGACGCACTGGAGATGCAGGAATCCGTGCCATTTCGCGGTTTGTACACGGGACATGTCGGGAGATCAAGTGGGTTTCCTCCACAGTATACACTTTACGGCATTCCTTTCACAGGAATCATCCACATGATTCCCACCGCTTTTGCTACAATGGGAGGTTGTATGTCCCAGTTCTTTGAAATTAGTACAGTTCATGGCGCGCGGCACAAAATGGCGAACAGGTGGATGGACCTTGTTAAAGAGGAGGTAGTTAGATAGGGCAGACCCGGCGTAGATCACCCGATAGGAACCTGAGTTGATATACAGGGTGTTTGGTTCATGGTTAAGAATATGCAAAAACAACGATTTCGAACCCACTACATTTGTGGCGAGCTCATGCTGTGTTAACTATTAAATAGCAGCAAAATGAAAAGAGATATATTTGTTGTCAAATAAAAAGTTATAAAGAACATTAAGGGGCAAATAAATTCAAATGAACAATAGTAACGATAAATTTTGTTGATTAATTATTAGAATAATTAAAAAACTCTCCAAAAAACACAAATTTTGATACTATGTTGCGTTTCGGCTTCGCCTCTTCAGAAACCGACACTAACGTATTGTCGGAATAGATTAGCGCCGGCTTGACGCAAATCCCTTAAAACTAAAACACACTATGTGTTTCAATCAAACGACTGATCAAACGTGATGTCCCGTTCGAGCAGAAGTTCTGTTTATGCCGATGAGACACAAGTGAAGCCGAAACTTGTCTTGGCTTAGCAGGCCTATGCGAAAGATGCAATACGTTAGTGTCGGTTTCTGAAGAGGCGAAGCCGAAACGCAACATAGTATGAAATAAGGATTTGTGCCCTCCTGTACAAAGACTGGTTTTTACCAACAAATTTTCACCCTAGTGAGAAATTTTGGTTTTTACCAAATTTTTCTCCTTAGGGTGAAATATAGCATAGTACAAATTTTGAGTTATTTCGTTAGTAAAAAATCATTTAGTACACTTAACTAAAAGATATTTGTACATACACTGATAGGAAATTTTTTCACCTTTCGAATGGAACTGAAATATTTAAAATACAAAGTATACTTTTAAAGTTAGAGGTATTTTAAGACAAATAAGTTTTTTACACAAAAAGTTCAATAACTCTGTAACGGTTGAGATTTGATGGTATGTGTAGAACAATTTTTTTCTCCAAATATAGCAGTCTATCACCCCCCGAGAGATTCTTAACCATGAATCAAACACCCTGTATGTCCCCTTTACGTCAGCTTCGACTGATGCTGAATGCAAACGTTTGCACTCTGGTATCTTCACTGACTGTAGCAAGGAGTCTTTAAAACAGTCAACCCCATATGTCAACAGGTCCTCGCAATTCTGACTTGAATCGGAGACTACACCGCAGATTTCAACCCTGTTAGCTGGTATATATACCCTGTATTCCTTCGTAAAGAGCCTGTAGCCAGCAATATCGTTTGCCTGATTCAAACTATTTACCACCACCCGAAGTTTATCAGGGCGAATTTTCGATATTTCTGTCACGGCAGAACACCGTTCCGCCAGAGCTCGAGTAATCTTTGGTAAATTCGAACACTTTTTATCATTGTCTCGAAAGAAGATCGCGTAAGGCCCAGTGGCCATAGATGGATAATATATAATATATCCATCGGATATACCGTGAGGCGAACCATTGTCAGGGGAAGTCGTTTTTGCGCGGGCCTATTGCCTATGGCAAATGACATCGATGTGGAAAATGTAGAATCACGTTCAGTCTCTCCCTAGGAAGATGTTGTTGAACATCTTTAATGATTGGAAAAGGTACGAAGAAATACTCATTAGTATCATCGAGGAGCGGTCCACTCTCTTAGGACTTTTTTTTAACAATCTTCGCACTAACAAGTTTTTGGTGAGATAAGCAAATCTTGCAAAATCCTCGCTGGTGACTCCAATTTGCTATATCCTCTCAGGGAATTAGTTTTTTTTGAATAGCACTCGCGGAGATAAACACTCTCTCACCAGGAAATCAATACGTCTACTCAATCAGTGGCGGCGCGAGGTGTTTTGGCGCTCGGGGCCAAAAAGTAAATTTGCCGCCCCTCTTACAATGAATTTTCAAAAGAGTTCAATAATTTCCTACCTTTACATATAAAAACAAATTTGATAAAAATATTAAAAAGGGTCTACACGAAAATGAACTTTTTAACATTTTATTGTCAATATTTCTCGACAAACATGTTAAATGGTCCTAAATGCAAATGAGAGCCCCGCTTTGTTTACTTTCTCTTTCGATTATTACGGCGTCATCTTAAAACTTTTCAATATTGTTTCAGGATATATCGAAAAACTCTGATTTCGACTAGCTTATTCTGCTGAGAGTTGAGTAACAAACGTATAAACTGCAGAGTTATTAGCGAAAGACAAAGTAAACAAAGAGAAACTGTCATTTGCAGTTAGGACCATTTGACATGTTTGTCGAGATTTTGTCCTAGCAGTATAGTGACTACACTGACGCAAATTTACTTAAGAATTTCATAAGTCGCAACTTATGAAGCTACACAATTTTGATTTCATTGAACGCTTATGCATTTCATAAGTTCGCCCTATAGAATTTATAGACGTATGTAATGATGTTCATAATCGTATTATTGTGCAAATGTCATAATTTTACCATATGAAATCAGTGAAAATAGGAACTATTTTTGGAAGTGGATTGAACAAGAACATTATTTTTTTTTTCAAATTTGGAGAAATGAAATGTAAGTAAATATTCTTCGTAACTGTGACCTGTGTTTCGCTGGTCACAATAAATCCGTGGTCGCTGGGCCAGCTTAATATAGACCCCTAGAAATTTTGTTATATTTGTAAATATTGTCAGTAAATGTCTAAATGTGAAATAAATGTCATGCTTCCATGTTTGAAGAATGTTTATTTCATGTTTAGTAGTCTTCGGTTGGTGCCCGTCAGTATTTATTTATTTATTTATTTATTTATTTATTTATTTATTTATTTATTTATTTATTTATTTATTTATTTATTTATTTATTTATTTATTTATTTATTTATTTATTTATTTATTTATTTATTTATTTATTTATTTATTTATTTATTTATTTATTTATTTATTTATTTATTTATTTATTTATTTATTTGCTTGTTATTTATTTATTTATTTATTCCATATTGATTTATTTACCTAATTATTTATATTATATGTCAGATAGTTTATTTACATTTTTGCTGATTTGTTTATTTTGTGAAAATTATATTGGGTATGGGAATAAGTTTCCGTCCTTCTTTACGCGAAAATAATATTTATTTAAAACATGAAATACAAAATAATATTATGTGAAGTGTGCACCATTCGAAGCGACAACTTTTCCCCATCTTTCAGGCAGCATACGGATTCCTCGAAGAAAGAAGTCAGGGTTTTTCGACTCGATCCATTAGTTCAGCCATTTTTCGATAATTTCGCAAGAAGTGAACTTTTCTCCAATCAGGGCTGATTGCATCGATCGAAAAAGATGGTAATCTGATGGCGCTATGTCTGGGGAATACGGCGGGTGGGGCAAGATTTCCCAATTCACCCCTTCCAAATATTTTTTGACAGATTTTGCAACGTGTGGCCTAGCGTTATCATGCAGCAAAATTAGTTTATCATGTCGAGCAGTCCAATCCGGTCGTTTTTCTTTCAAAGCACGATTTAATCGTATTAGCTGCAGTCTGTAACGATCACCAGTGATTGTTTCGGGATGGTTTAAGGAGTTCGTAATAAATTACACCACTCTGATCCCACCAGATGCACAACAAAACCTTGGAAGCATGAATATTTTTTTTGTTGGTGTGAATGGACCCGGTTCACCTGGCAGCCCCCAACATTTTCGTCGCTTCGGGTTATCGTAGTAGATCCATTTTTCATCGCCAGTGATAATGCGATGCAGAAAACCTTTTCTTTTCTGGCGCTCAAGGAGCATCTCGCACATCACCAAACGTCTCTCGATATCCCTCTCCTTCAATTGATGTGGTACCCAATTGCCTATTTTTTGCACCATTCCCATTGCGTGCAAACGTTTACCGACGGTCGATCTGTCAACATTCAACTCATTGGATAGCTCATCCAGAGTCCGACATGAATCTTCATCAAGTATCTGTTGTAGTTGTGCATCTTCAAACTTTTTCGGTGCTCCTTCGCGTTCTTTGTCACTGGCGTCATAATCGCCGCTTTGGAATCGTCGAAACCACTCTTTACAGCTTGTATTAGATGGAGCATGATCACCGTAAATATTCCTTAATATGCGATAAGTTTCAGCTGCACTTTTCTTTGAAATGTAATAATGCAGCAAAATTTCCCGCAAATGCTACTTTTTCGGAACGAACGTTGACATTTTTAACGCCAGATTAAAAAAGATGTTCACACTCGAAGCGAATATCAACTAGTGCAATCGAGACCTTACACATACAATTAGAAATGGAGTAGTTGAGCTAACACAGCTGTAGTATCAATAATGACCTATCTTTCAAGAGGACGGAAACTTATTCCCATACCCAATACAATGTAAAGGTTATGCATGAAACCAATCCGATCTAAAAATTCAAATAAACTTTTTATCGGGGCACCAACCCATACATGTTTGTAAATAATGTTTTGCTTTTGCTACGCGATATACGAGAAGAGGTCATCGATCGCGAGTGGAGATGGTTTCCGGGGGCACGGGGAAATAAAAAGGGCTTATTGCGCTGAAAACGAGATCAGTTAGTAAAAGTTCGGTCCGAGCAGTGAGTACAACCGAGTGAAGTCGAGCGGCAGCGAAATCTCTTAGTGCGTACCACCCGTGACTTTTCGGTACGGTTTAGGATCCCAGTGTAGTGTTCCGCGGGCAAAGGCCCGGTAAAAACCACAAGCGACGCGAGTGCACTGTTGGTCGAATGATGCCAGCCTAGTTAATTAAAAAAATGCGCGAAGTAACTCGCGAAAAGTATTGTGTGCTCAGTGTACCACTCCTGGACCATCTTTCAGAAACGCAGGCCACCGTTACACGGCCGAGTTGCCGCCATAACTGGATCTCGACCGACGGAAGTACCCGGTCTAAGTACCCTGTCAGCTGTACTTGGTCCTGTTCCCGATCGTCGCCCAGTCCCCGGAAAGCCAGAAGCAGCAAGTCGACCAACGTTCGTCCCGGCCGCAACGATTTTCTGCACGTTAAGAAGAATAAAAGTTTACTATGCGCAAGTATTTTTGTTTTCTGTTTAAATAAATGTAAGGTCTAGTCTATATAAGCTGTTTTCTATAATTATGTGATGTTCTTGAGTTAATTTAGTCCGCTAGTTTGTTTTTATAAATTTGCCCAGAGACCACGTATTGAGGGAAGAAAGTGAAAGTGTGAAATGTGATTAGTGCAAACGTAAATAAATTAAAAATCGTCATCATTATCTTAGTGACCTAGTGACCGAACAATCTGGATAATCCGAAACATAATTGAATGTATTTTAGAGTTCCAGGTTACTTGATCTTGGATCGCCGGTTCCCAGCCTCCACAGACGCCCACCGCACGCGCGTCTTCCTCAATACACCGCCAGCGATTGCGGGGATTGCCCTGAAGTCGACGACCTCTTCCAGGTTCTCTGATGATCATAACTTTAGCTGGTTTCTCTTTTGTCATTCCGCATTACAAGCACAGCTCACTGTAGTGTGCCGTGTTTTATCAATCTTCCTATGCCAGCATGGTTGTATACTTGGTCCCGAGGGTTCATGCGACTGTGCCATTCTCCATTTGGTACTGTGCTGCCGAGTGTTGAACGCAGAATTCTTCTCTCAAACAAACCGAGCACTCGATAGTCTGCTTCCTTCAACATTCATGCAGGCCCGATAAGAGGGGGAGGCAGCCAGGGCAATTGCCCTGGGGCCCGGGTCGTATTTGGGGGCCCGCGTTTTTACTCGGAAGATGGGCGAACACGTCCGGTATTCATAGAAGATCAAAAAATAGCAATAGTAATTCCTTTGTAATCATTCGCCTTATTAAATTGTTAGATGATGAAAGCGTAAAAAAATGAAAACTTTATTTGATAGTTGACATTTGTTAAACCAAACGTTCTTAAAGGAGCTGTCTACTGTCGAGTTAGTTGTTTTGTAACCGTTTGTGGTTTGGCATAAGATAACGGTGTGCTGTTTAGGGTTATAGTAGGTGGGCTTTTCTTAGCTGCTTTTGCACAAAGTTTACCGTGGTGTAGTGTCTTTTTGAAGAATGGTTGTATAACCAGTATTACTCTGTTTTAATTGTTTTGTGTTGTTACCCAAGTAACCATAAGCACTAATTTAAAACTCTAGATAAGCTATAAGTTAGCGATTCCACTGCTAACTAGCCGTATACAAGTACTTTTAATGCTTCAATGCACCTAAAATGTAAAACATTAAATCTAGCACTATATCGACATACAAAACATAGACATAGTGCTAAAAAGCTTTTGAAGGTAAATGTTATGAAGTTTTTATAGAAAACTCTAAATGCAAATATAGAATCTTCTTATACTGCTTTGAGACACTGAACAATAACAAATATACGTATGCGTCACCTAAACTAAACTCGTATGCCTTCGTGTAATAAATGATGATGCAATAAACTTAAAATCAAAATGCAAATTCTGCACGATTTCTCGAAAAAATACAATTATAAGCCACACTAGACGTTTGCGTAATTTCAACCAAACATCTAGGCAGAGTTAGCATTAAACCAAGTATACATGCGAATCTTTTTACAGATCAGTGATCAAACGCGTATACCAAATTGAGATGAGGTTTTCGCCAGCGATCGAATCCCATTTCTAAGGGCAATAAATCATCAATTTAGTGCCTTTCAAACAGTCGGCATGTGAAACAAAAGAAGCGAGAAAGGGTGGGTACGTTATCGAAAGTTATTTTTTTCTATTGCTGTGTCGATAAAGAAGAAGTTACTTTAAAAAAACACGTATCTATGTTAACATTGTTGACAGCCACTAAGGTGCTTCTGAACTAGCTCTATTCTGGCACACTATTTCCGACACTAAGTGTGCCATTAAATAATGGTTCGTGGTCTCTTGGGTATATTCCTTACCCCTAACCTAACCACTTCCCCAATCATTATCATCAGGGAAATCATGAAAGACGATTTATTGCAAGGCACAAATCTCCAATCAACATGGGGAACGTACCATTTGAATTAGACGCTACTGATTCCTGAGTATCCGTAAATTGAAAAACTCGTAGCTATGGCAATTTTACCCGATTTGGATACCACGGAATAAGAAGCTGTCGAAATTCACCTGTCTGGCACGCTATCTGTGGATTAGGGCATCGCAAAAAATTGTTTTTTTTGAATTCTCAAAGGCCCCCTCATATTGTGACAAATGTCAAAGTAAGCTCAGATGCCAAATTTCACATCATTTGGACAATTTTAACTTCCCGCCCACTTCGCTTGAAATTTTTGAAATTTGTACTATGGGAAAATATGTAGGAAAAATATATTAAATGCCATAACTTTTGAAGTAGCAATCAGAAAATTACAATTCATACCTCTCTTTAAAGGAAATAACCTTTGTATTTGAATAGATCCCCTATTTTGAATAATTTGTCTGCTTCGTGGTGCAAATCATACATATTTTGCAGCTTTTCTAATGAGAAAAAATCTCAGAAATCGTACGGAACCTTTTTGACCTTACGAGAAGTTGAGGTTAAAGGGCCTTTTGTCATTCATAATAAATTTTATCATTTTCTCGTGCATATATGTCTATTATTCTTCAATCAATTTTCATAAAATGTAACTTATTGAACGTAGAAAATTCTAAGGAATACAACAAAAATAGATTCGTTAGCAATAAAATTCAGAAGCATCAAATTTTTTGAGATTAACTCTACAAATCACATTTTTTTTCATTAAAATCCTAATACCTCAACTTCCCCTATTTTTCCAGGAATGAAACTTTTCTCATGTGATCTCTAAGTGTATTTTACACTAAAAGTAGTAAATGAAATAAAAATTTTGTTGTTAAATAGAGTTAATATGTGCGATATTTTGATAAAAATGTGAAGTCGAGACTATATGTCAGATAATGTGATGTTTCTGAATTTTATCGAAAATGAATCTATTTTTATTTTGTTCCTAAAGATTTTTCACGTTCAACAAGGTACAATTTATTAAAATTGAGTGAAGAATAATGGAGATATATGCACGAGAAAATGATAAAATTTATGAATGACAAAAGCCCCTATAACCCCAACTTCTCGTATTTGGACAAAGGTCAAAAAGGTTCCGTTCGATTTCTGAGATTTTTTCACATTATAAAAACTGCAAAATATGTATGATTAGGATTACGGAGCAGAAAAAATATTCAAAATAAGGGATTTTGGGCCAAAACGGCCCAGTACCCCGCTTTCCCTTATTTTTCTAGAAACTTCATTCAAATACTAAGGTTATTTCCTTTAAAAAGAGGTATAAACTGTAATTTTCCGATTGCTACTTCAAAAGTTATAGCATTTAATATATTTTTCCTCCATATTTTCCCATAGTACCAATTTCATAAAATTTCAAGCGAAGTGGGCGGGAGTCTGGAATTGTCCAAATGATGTGAAATTTGGCATCTGAGCTTACTTTGACATTTGTCACAATATGAGAGGGGGGTCTTTGAGAATTCAAAAAAAAAATTTTTTTCGTTGCCCTACTGTGGATGTGGCAATATGAGTCAATCGGTGACTAATAGAAACCATGGACTTACGAGTTTCCCATGGCTGAAGAGGTACTAACTCATACTGAAATAGAGGACTTAGGTTTAAAAGGGCCCGGCAGTAATACAAGCCTTGGGGCCCGACGCGGTTCTCGACGGCCCTGCATTCATGCCTCATGGCCGTACAGATCAACAGAGAGTATCAGCGATTTTAATAGAGCAAATTTTGTGCGCATCCTTAGGCTGTGGGACTTTAGTTGACTACGTAAACTACATTCGCAACAGCAACATGCATTTTTCCTTCGCGTCTAACATCGTTATCATGTGTCACTAGTGTTCTAAGATATATGAGATTGTTGTACCGTACCGTACCCTATAGATTTCCACCTCGAACCCAACACGTTCTCTACCAGCTACCATGTACTTTGTCTTGTCAGAGTTTACAGTCAGTTCGATTCTTGCAGCTTCCCTTTTAAAAGGCAACAATGCCTCCTCTACTGCTCTGCGACCAACGCCAATGATGTCGACGTCGATCGCGAAGCCAAGAAGTATGTGAGATCTTTTGATGTTGGTTCCGCCCTTTTGCACATCAGATCTTCGTATCGCTTGGTTTTATCCCACCCAGCGTCATACGAATCAGCTTAATCAGTTTTGTTGGGAAAATTCGCTCAATCATTATCTGTCACAGTGCATTTCGTTTTACTGATTCGCATGCCGCCCTGAAATTCACAAATATATGGTGAGTCCGCAAGTTGTATTCCCGGAATATATCCAGAATTTGTCGCTGGGTAAACATTTTGTCCGTCATTGATCGTCCTTCTCGAAACCAGCTTTGATATTCGCCGACAAAGCATTCAGCCAACAGGCGCAGTCTCCTCAACAGAACACGAGAGACTATCTTGTAGGCGGCATTGAGTTATTCCTAGTAAGATATTATGTTCAAGTTTGTAGCCCTTCTTGAAGATAGGCCATTCAACCAATCCGAGGGCATGTTTTTTTCCACGCTGATTATCCCGGTCTCGGAGTGGATTGCTTCTCACAGCAGGTCCCCTTTTAAACTTTTAGAAGTTCACCAGCAATTCCGCCCTTCCCAACAGCCTTATTATTGTTAAGCTTTCGGATACCCTTCCGTCTAGCAATCAGTGAACAAAAAATGCTGGTTTGTTTACCCCTTGCTGATCGCCGGATCCACTCACTCAAAAAAAAACCTTCGGTCGAATAACGTACGCTACCGCACGAAACTATCCTTCTATAGAACATTTATTAGACCAGTTGTCCCATCGACTATGCTGGACCAACGCACCCGATATTTAACAGGAACGGAAACACCCTTTGAATGGAATTAAAAGATTGAAAATACAAAGTATACTATTTGATTTCGAGACATTTAAAAACAAACAAGTTGTTTACAAAAAAAGTTCAATAGCTTTGTAACTGTTGAGATTTTATAGTTTGTGTAGAACGATTTTTCCCCAAATATGAATTCTTATCACCGCTCGAGAGATTCTTAACCATGAACTAATCTGTATATGATAGAGTTCCCTGGTTTAATCCCAGTAAATTAGTCTGCATACTCCCACTACTTCAAATGCGTTCGGAAACTCATCTCAGTTGAATCTTTTGAGACTGAGCAATATGTATAAAATTTTGGTCGAACGCATCCGTCGTCCTGATCCCCTACTTTTTTCATAGTAAACAGCAGGCGCCAAAATATTATAAACTCAAGCGTTTCACCCGCACTTGATTTTTATCGGGATTAATGAAACTTAAAGAATTACTAAAAAATTAAATAGAAATTTGTTTAGTAGGACATGCCGCCTCCTTATTTAGCCGCTCGGGGCGATTGCCCCCTTCGCCCCCCTCCTCAGCGCTGCCACTGTACTCAATCCTTACACAGTCAAATAGAATGGGCAATAAAATTTTGTATTACTTTCGCATCTTGCATCAAAACCAGTAGGTCCAATGGCTTTCGGCCAAACGGCACTCGACCACACAGTATTCGACCAAATATCATTCGATCAAATGGCATTCGGCCAAATGATTTGCCGCTAATTGATGGGGACCCTGACCGATCTGCTTCAGGTACGGGTCGATACCCTACCAGGACACCAATATTCTTGCATACACTTCAAATGCGAAGCATTCGGACGTGTGTAAATACTTGCATGTAAAATATATGAAAGAATATTGGTGTACATGCACGGTACTGAACCGTCACTGAATCGGATCGGAAATGTGTGAATTTGGCTCGAACATAATAAACCTCTCTTGTTTACAGCAGAAATCAAGTTAAATCGATAGAGTTATCAAAAAGCTTCATTCTTATATGTTTAAAGACATTGTTTATGATAAACCTACCTTTGTTGGCGTCAACTGTTGAAAAATCTCGATATAAGTTGCGGAAGGTCCATCGTAGATTACTGCAGTCTAAAAAAGAGAATTAACCACAAGATCCCCGCCGACTTTTAAAGCTAAACCCACAACAACCAGCAGTTGTCGACCTTTATCCGCACAATTACAGTAAATAACATAATCCAAACAAGGGGGTGGGCGTGGCGTAGTTGGTAAATCGATTGCCTTGTACGCAGCGCACCTGGGTTCGGATCCCGACCCCGCACATAGGGTTAGAATTTTTTCATAAGAGATTTTTCTAACCCGAAGAGGCGAATGACCTTAAGGTTAAAACCTCTATAATCAAAATAAAAAAAAATAATTCAAACAATAACCCGACGGCTTTCGGATGCAGCCATGCTCAATTAGTGCAAAAACCCTTAATTTTCCGTAATCTTTATTTCCTCCCTGCTTCGTCATACAATCGCTTGGTTTCGGTTTGCTTCATCCTCGCAGTATTTACACGATGAATTAATTAATTTTCAATTCCTAAAAATATTACATCGTCCTTATTTCATATCTTCGACTGCCACCTTCCCCCTTACAGAATATTTTCTAAAGTCTCAACAGCCAAAAGCCAGAAGCATCTCCTCTTCTCCGTTAGATCCTACTGCCTTGTTTGCCATTTTTTGCTGAAGCCTCTCGAGGCAAGTACATAGCAGCTTCCAAGATACACTAAAGATACACAATTAGCAGGACGACCAAGTTTTCAATTTCTCAATCCTATCGTCGGTCCTTCCGTCGGTCGTCGTCTTCAGTTTTGTTTTCAACATCGGAGCGGTTATCACATTTATAGTCCATTTTATTTGTTTTTAGAATCCTGCTAGCCGGTCCCAAATCCCAACCCTCTCAACGACCAGGAAAAGAATACAATTCCCCATGATTCCGCCCGACCGCTCGCCTATTCTGGCAATAGTTTTTTTCTTCTGCAGTTTTCTGCAGCGCACAACACAAAATAGCTAGTTTTACTTCAATTTTATTGAAACAGTTTTCCTCCAGACATGTAGAGTAGCACTTGTCTCAAGTTTTTCGTCTACTGTCTCGACTTGCCTTGACTATAGTTCGGCTTGTTCCGTTCTTGGCTGGGTTTGGGACTACTGGGACTCGGCTGAACCGGACAGTGTCCTCTTCTCGATAAAAAAAAATACTAGCAACAGCAGAGCAGCCGGCCGAACATAAAAACAGCAAAAGCCAAACACTGTTTGCGATTTATATTTTTTTTTGTTTGTTTGTTCCACTAGGTTTTTCTTTTCTATCGTCGTCTTTTCTCCACTTTTTCTCTGGTTTGGATAAGTTCTGCTGGCTCTTGCCGAATGTTTTGGTACGGCTATATAAAAGATAAATTCTGTTTATAGATACACACATGTGTGGGAGGACGACTTCCGTCTGCTTCCAATTTTAGGACATTTTTCTTCGTCTGTTTACCCACCAGTTTTTTTTTTGCTTATGTTTATTTTGAACGAACGAATCATATTTGCGTGATGTACAACTTTTCTTCTGACTGTTGTTTGCTGAAAAGCCGGTGGGTGCGGGCGCAGTAGGCGGTGACATATTTTCCAGACATCTTAAATCAAAGTTTGCCTTATTTGTATTTCTCGAGTACTTTTTCAAATGGACGTAAGTAACAATGAGAGATTCTCTTTGAGGTCTTTCTCTTCTGTTCATTACTCGGCCATTTCAACATTTACTACTCTACTCTTTGCATAATATTGTAGTAAAAACCGTCGGCTTTCGATATGTACTGGAAAATTAGTACAAAGTGTTGTAATGACGTCGTAATAAACAAAAGAGAAAGTAAACAAAGAGAGGCTCTCAATGTTACTTACGTCCATTTGAAAAAGTACTCGAGATTTGTCGGTTCTGGTGACTTTTTTCCTGACCCTACTCTAGGCAGCAGATATTCTAGCAGACACACACATAAATTGGATTGGGCATTGAGTTATGATACTTTGTCATTGGATATTGAAAATTTACAGCCTGACCAAATCAACAAGTTCAAACGATTATTGCAATCAGGAATAAGTTCTAGTGAATTTATCGTTTTACTACAACGCCACCCACCCACCAGATTTTCATTTAATTTTTTACGCCACTTCCTCGCTCGTTTCATGTAAAATGTACAAAAAATGGGCCAATATCTCCAATCGCGTTTATTTTTTTCCTTATCTAGTTACGAATTAAGGTTTACGAAGGTTGTGAGCGGAAAAGCTCTAACATAACGAGGAGAGGAGGGAAAAAACGAACGATACTTGCACAGACACATACACGCACGTACATGAAAGCTGAATCCCACGACGCTCACTAATCAAACTCGTGCGCTGCTGCTTGTCGTGAGTGCGGAAACGATTCACGACTAATATTACAACCGATTGTTAGCTGCGATGTTCAGCAGGAAGCCAAAGGACGTGACTAGTGCCAGGAGTCGTAGCAGCAGTAACATCCAACAACTTTTCTTGGGATCTGCAAAAAAAAAGAGAGAAAGTACATATAAGAATCATATCACAAAGTGTAACCGAAACGACTTAACCGCCCTCCCTTTTTTTTGGGAGGAAGGATCTCATATGTACGCGAGGCAAGTCACCACGACCGGGGTTTGAAGTTCGGTGAGTGAGATAAAATAAAATCTAACCTGACTTGACATGCCACCGACCGACCTCCGACGCCTACTTGATGGGGATGGGATCGTGTTCATGAATTCAGACGGGAGTGCTGAGATTGTCACTTGAAGAGTTAACGTATTGTGGTTGGATCTCGTTTGGAAACAAAGCATTCTCGACATGATTCGATTCCAATATTATGTGTAATATAAAAGTTTGGAAGCTTAAACATTTTCTACTGCAAAATTGGGATTAAATAGATTACACTATTCAACACACGATCGGGGAGCAGAACGAAAAAAAATGGCGAAACTTTAGGGTCCCAAGAAAACCCTGGTGAAGAATTTTATGAAAAAAAAAATTGGAACGGAGCTTCACAGTTTAAATCCAAAGTTTGTATGGAGAACTAGGGGTGTTCAAGAGGGAAGATATCAATGAAAATGATCATCTTAAATTTTCGCATAAAGTCTTACATAAAATGCTTATTACATCGAAAAAACAATCTATGCAATTGTTTAGCCCGGACGAATATAATTAAAGGGGTGAATGTTGATTTCATAATATTCGAAAAACTACAAGGGGCAGCCCTATGAGGCTGCACTAACTGTATACGTAGGACTACACTAGTTAATGTCGGTTAAAGCCCACAATAAACAAATTACAATTACTAGTTAATGTGAAATATATCATTTTTTAGTATATTTGCATTAATATTATTTTAAATATGTTTTCTTTCGTACAGTTTAGGCATAACTAAGCTGACCAACTCTGACGAAAAAATCCGTACACCATACCGCAACGAATCGTAATCATTCACCACGCTCAGGCAACCGCACAGTGGTCGCAATGGTACCAAAACGTGCGTTTAATTAATGGTGCTCTAAGAGTTGATTTTAGCGATTTGGTGTGTTAGGAACACTTTTTCAGAATGGAAGCCCCCTTCTTTTGATGTATGCTGTATTGTGATCAGTGGCGTAGTAAGAAAATTTTTCGGGGGGAGGGATATGATTTTTTTTTGTATGTATATGAAAAAATGTTCAAAAACTTTGTGAGCAGGAAAAAATGTTCAAAAACCAAATCAGGGAACGGGTTTGGGTAGACAAGGTAGGAAAGCTGGCTGTTGGTATAGAATCAATGCTCTTCCCCTACGAGGACAATCTGGGCGGCAAACTTCAGACTGTCTAATTTACTACGCCCTTCAGTTCCCTTGTGCCATTCAGTACCACTTCCTCGCTGAGCTTCCGACTGGTTCGCGAACTACTCGGTCTAGTCCCCGATGATAGATCTAGCCTACTACGACGAAAAGTTCCCCGGCGAGAGAAGTTCGAAAGCAAGCCAACCAGCCAGGTGCTGCTGTCAGTTCGGCAATTCCGGTAGAGTAGGACATCCGGTTTGCTGGAGCCCCGGCGCGGCTGGTGGTGTATCGTCGCGATCTACGCGGTCTCGTTCCCGCCGATGAATCTGACTGTAAGCTGACGGACAGGTCCCAGACGAAAGAAGTTCTCCCGATACCAATTCTTATTTGGTTTCAGTACTACTTGTACTCACCGTTAGTGACACATCGTCCACGAAACCAACGATTTTCACTTTCTTGGGCGGCCGAAATAATTTCATGCAAACAACTTTCATAAAATATACAAATTTTTCGTACATATGATAAATCGTTCGTAGTTCTATCGAAACACTTTTATTTTTTATTACGAGTTTTTCGTGAAAACCACGAAATGACTTTCGTTAGCTTATTACGAAACAGCTTCATTCAGCAAACGAGTCGTTCGCTGTTATATACGAATATCTTTATAATATTTACGAGCACCATTCGTCAAACCGTCCACGTCAAAAGAGCAATATGAAGCAATTGTTGCTATACGTCAGATAATTGTTATTGTCTGACTATTTAGTAGTCGTATCCGTGTCCGCCGATTGCAGGAAGATTTCCTGAGCCTCTTTCGCTTCCAGTTGATTCAGAATCTGGAGCAGTACAGAATCAGTTGAGCCGTCGCGAACTCGCTCGTTGATTTTGTATGAATAATTTTGAGTTTTTCTCTGCCGGAGCAATATCGGTGCTGTCAAACATCGATACTAAAAGATCGAATGCGACCAACGAAATCGTTTGTAATATACATAATCGTTTATTAAAATAAACGAAACATTTCGTTTCTTTCACGAAAAATAATGTCGATAACTTTCGTGCAATATAAACTAAATAAGTAAAATTTACAAAAACTTTCGTTCATCAAGCGGCCATTTCTTCGTACCACAATAAAATCGATTTGGCCACATCGATTTTTTTAAATAAAAAAAAAACGATATTGTCAAACTTCGATCCCAAAAGATCGACTGAAAACAGTAAGAGGCTAATAAGTACGAAAACTTTTCTAAGCTAAACGAAAAGATTTCGTGCGACCAACGAAATCGTTCGTAATATAAACAAACGATTATTAAAATAAACCAACCATTCATTTCATTCACGAAAAATAATGTCGCTATCAACGATAACATTCGTGCAGTGTACATTAAATGTGTAAAATTTACGAAAGCTTTCGTTCACCATACGGCCATTCTTGTTCATGAAATGAACGAAACTTACTATTTACAATGCACGAAAATACTTCGTAGCAGAAAACGACGAATGAATTCGTGCATTGCATGATCGATTTCATTATATTTACGAATTGATATTATCAGTGCATCGTACATCCCATTCCAAAGTGTTGGACAGAGAATGGAGCCCTGAGTAACGTCCGCTGCGACTCGCAGTTTTGTTCGTCTGGTACAGCAGTGCTCTACTCTAGAAGTAGCTCTTCATGATCTGCCTCATTCTTTTATGCCACGCTGCGGCATTGATCTATTCGGGGCTGGATGATCCGGTGACTTCCCTGACTTTGGCAGCAACATCAGTTTCTGCACCTTCCTCATTTCGGGGAAATTTCCATCATCTAAAGACTTCAGTAATAGCATCCTGAACATGTCCGGATATGCCAGGATCGCAGCTTTCAGCGCCACGGTTGGTATTCCATCCGGACCGGGAGTTTTCTTTGATTTTAGTCACATCGACGCGTCTTTGAGCTCGTCGTTAGTCACTTGCCACTCGACTGTGTTACCTCCTTCTTCTTCGCCGTACGGTGTCGGTGACCAGGTAGTTGAATTGTGATTCTGGAAGAGACCCTCAACGATTATCTTTAGCTTACCCGGGCATATTTCAGCTGGTGTCGACGGACCCTCGGCTTCGTCATGACGACTCAGTACGCGTCCCCCAAGGATTGGCGTTTATTTCTCAGCACAGCTACTTATGGCAATTGGCTTGCTAAGCTTGATCTCCCGTTTTAAAGAGTCCCTACCTTCTAGATACGTCGCTTGCGCTCCTTTCTCACTTTCCGATCTTTCGCTCTGAGCCCGCCTGCTAATGACCTATTCTAACTACTCTAATGGTGGATATATCGAAATAAAAAAAAATCTAACTATTTTGTTTTGACAAATAAAGGTAATTGTTTGTTTTATGAATTTAATACTACTTCGCAATTTTTCCATCGCAGGTGGATACTCATCCGACCACGTCCGACCGTTGGTTTGAGAGCAATTTGAAAATTGTAGTTTTTACATAATTTTGGTGCTTTTTATAAAACATTATAAGAAAATATAAGTCTTATTTAACTGAATCGCCTGCTAACATTTCTTATCAGTTTCGTAAAATGTTTACCGTTTGTAATAGTCATAAATTTTCGATGAAAAACCCTCACCTCCCTCCCTCCTCACCTTTTCAAACCAGCAGTAGAACTTGTAGATGACGAACAAAGAGTCATCGAGGAATGTTAACGTTACACACTTTTCTTTAGTATAATGTAGCACTTCCGAAAAAAGTTTTTTATTACTTTTGTTCATAGTTGATAAACTGAAAGTGTTTTTTTCAGCACAAAATCGTCATCTCCACAACCATTTCGGCCAGTGGAAAAACACCCAACCTCCCACCGTTGGCAATCAGCGATTACGACAAAAACGACACGATTAAAGTGAGTCACACAGCACTGCAATTTTGTTTTTGTTTCGTACTTTTTCATATATGTTTTTACTATGCTTTACCTGTTCACTCATAATAAACGATTATTTTAGTTTCCCTTGAAAAAGGTCGCCAGACACGGTCGAAACGTCGGGCAGTTTTAAAAACAATTCGTTTGCTCAAGCTAAATTGACTGAGAAAACCGTAAATATTCACAGATAACATAACAGGTTTTGGAATGATCATCAATAAAACAAGGTAATGTATGTATTGTCTCCAATGTATATATATATATATATATATATATATATATATATATATATATATATATATATATATATATATATATATATATATATATATATATATATATATATATATATATATATATATATATATATATATATATATATATATATATATATATATATATATATATATATATATATATATATATATATATATATATATATATATATATATATATATATATATATATATATATATATATAATTTAGAAAATTACATTTGTTAGAAAATCGTCCTACTAATGTTACTATAGCTTCCATTCACAATGGTTTCATTTAGGTTGAGTTTTGGAAGAAATATTAGAAGAAAACAAATTTCACACTGTTAAGTGGATTTTTATGAAAAATGTGCTCAAGATCAAATATTTAACCTTCCCTAGGTGTTGGGGTCAATATGACCCAAAATGAACTTTCAAAATGCGCTAACTTTTTTAGTTTTGCACCTAGCAGTTTGGAATTTCTTAATTTTTCTTTTTCATGGAGCGCAACGATTTTCAATTGAGTTCAAAATTGTCGGGCATTCCTGAAAGGCTGTACAAAAAAAGTTACGAATAAGCTGTTAGCGGGTCATATTGACCCCGATTTCGAACTTAGTTTTAAGGCACATTTTCAGCCAAATCTACATGAACTTGTACCCAAATTGTTTGTTGAAGTTTCAATTTTCAGTTTCTGGTGAATATTACTGTTTTTGACCAGGTTGGCCAGTGGGAATCGGTGCCGAATGGGGTTCCGGATTACAATTCCGATGCCGATTCCGGCTGTATAATAGTATTTCATATACTATTGAACATAAGTGATCAATCATTGAAACTGATCCCAAAGTTTTGTAATATTCTTGAAAACTTATATAAAATCCCATCTAAAATGATAGTGATACTCTAATTCAAATACTTACTCTGGATTATACGTGAAAATTATTCGGAAGATCCGGAACATCCGTAAAACTGGCTAATTTATGAATCTAGAATTCTGAAGTTTTTTCGAAAACATTTGTCCACATTGCATTGGCATAAATTCGTAGTTCCGAGTGAAAAATTGACTATTGTTCACATAGTGACCATCCAGAAGATCCGGCATATTTGCTGAACTGGTCTATTCATAAAATTGGTCTTAGAACCTTAGGTCTTAGGTGTTTTGTTTTTAGTGTTTCTCAAATTCTCATTTGAATGAGTTCGTATTTATGACCTACACATGTTCTTCACGAACCTTGTCCTAAAGCTCTGAGGTATTTTCGAAAACATATAAGGGTACACTGAAACCACCATTTACGAACTCTTTTTTTACGTACGTACAGTGTAGTATGAAGTCGTAAACAGTTTGATTTATTTTTAGCTAACAATTACTAATAAAAGTTGGGTACTTTCGGAATGGGGTTAACGGAAGTATGTAACGGAAATCGATGTCGTATGTCATTTTGAAATCCAAGATGGCGGCTTCCGGTATAGATGAATTCTCTATAACCTCAGCAATATGGGTATTTTCGGAACGGGGTTGACGAGTACATGATGAAAATGGATGTTTGGAACATATTGTAAGGATTAACAAGAATATTGCTCAACCGGAAGTCGCCATATTGGATTTCAAAATGGTTCCAAACATCCATTTCCATCATCTACTTGTCAAGCCCGTTCCAAAAATACTCATACCTAATAATTATTGAAATTTTGTGAACTGCTTTGACGAAACGAATTTTGCAAGGAAGGCGAAGCGAATTTTTTTTTTACGAACTAAATCCCAAATAACGAACATATTTTTTACCAACCAAACCCCAATAGCGAACACTTTTTTTACGAACTAATTCGATTTACGAACCCCCGGTTTGGTTCGTGAATGGAGATTTCAGTGTATATCATTCGCAGAAATGTGTACTTGTGACTAAGATAGGGACCCTATTGGTAACATAGTAACCTTTCGGAAGATCCGGAATCGACTCTCGAAGTCTGGAGTTTTCCCAAAAAAATTTCTTTCATAATTATTATTGCAAAAAAATCGTATTTGTGACCGGAACAAAGACCCTGTTGGTTTCGTGAAAACTTTCCGGAATATCCGTAAAACGGGTCAGATCATATGCTTGGTGCTGGAGCTCGGACCAATGCATATATGTACTGGAAACTATAGCTCTGTGATTATTTAGAAAGTACTTTTATCAGCATTCTTGAAAAATATCGTTGCAGTTTTTTTTTGAAGTATCATTAGAGTTCTTACTTGTGACTTGACTTTGTACCGTATTGGCTGTGTCGTATCTTCCTGGAACATCCAGCATATCCGTAAAACTGGACAATTGATAAGCTTTGTAGGTATTTGTAGTTGTATTTGTAGGAGTCTCAATGTGCCTATTTGTGCTTGCGGTGATACAAGAACCCAATTGGTATCATAGTAATCAGGAACATCACAGATCGGTCGTATCATGTACAAATTTAATATATACATTCTCATTTTTGTTTTGTTTGCATTTATTATTAGTATAAACCGGTGATTTATGATGACGGTTCTGCATACATCTTTTTATGCCAAATATGACCCCATTCGGCACCGATTCCCACTGGCCAACCAGGTCAAAAACAGTTATATTCACCAGAAACTGAAAATTGAAACTTCAACAAACAATTTGGGTACAAGTTCATGTAGATTTGGCTGAAAATGTGCCTTAAAACTAAGTTCGAAATCGGGGTCAATATCACCCGCTAACACCTTATTCGTAACAAAAAGTTAACACCTAGGGAAGATTAAGTTTCTTTTGAATTATAATTGCAAAATAATACATAGAACAGCAGAAAATAATTTTGTCCAGGCTTTCGGCCTAGTTACCCCATGCGCCGTCTACTGCATGGCCCTAGTTTTCGTGACATTGTAACGTCACAAGCCGTCACAATCCTTCTTGTTAGATCAGCCTATCAACGTACTTGATTCCATTGTTCGCCGAAGAAACTCAACAAAGAGGTTTTCGTTAAAGGCTTTCGTCTTCCACTTTAGCTTGCCGCCCGTCCTTCTTCGTGCTGCAGCAGGGTTTTATTGGCCGATGCGGTAGCGAATCGCCTGGTGGTCTCTATGGGGATACTTCTCTCACACTCTCCAGTCCATGTTCGCCGTCAGTCAAGGACTACAGAATGTGGCGAAATTTCTCTCGGTGCCGATATCCGTTTCGTGAACCATTAAGCTCCTAGCTCCTCGCTTGTTATAGTTCTCGGAGGTTGAGCTGGCCTACACAACGTGCCGACAGGTAGGTGTCGAGTCTGCAGCGAATTTTCACTACAAGGAAATATTTTCACAAGATAACTTTTGCAAATGAAACTTTGAGAATTTCATTTTAAATATTAGACATATTTTTGTTAAACATATTAAATTATTTCAAATTTCTCCAAAATATTTCGGGGGGGGGTTTCGTCCCCAAACCCTCCCCCCCCCCCGCTACCACGCCACTGATTGTGATTAATTCACCTAAAAGTGAGATAGAAATTTATTTCTAGAAACTTTCGAAATAGAGTCATGATGTCAATAACAAACTTATAGAAAATTCTACTACGAGAAAACTTACTAAACATGCCAACTCTACAAAATGCAATGGTGTTGAAATACTGCGCGTTGTTCGTGGAAGTCACCCAAAAATCATTTTTTCATTTTAACTTTTTTTTCTGAGATTTTTTCAATACTTTAATTGCTCAAAGAAGTTGTTGGAATTAAGAAACTACAGGTATTTGTTGAAGACATTAAAAAAAATTGTTTCAAAACTTAAAAGTTATTGAATAAAGTAAGTTATAAATACCGCCATTTTGAACGTCAATTACTAGAAGATGTGGAAATATGTGGAAGACATTTCGATTCTATGAGAAAGAAAGTGGAAAGTACTCAAAGAAAAAATACTAGTCACAACGAGCATCCACTGGCCTGTATGTAAAAATTACCTTCCAACATTGCATGTTTTGTATTTTGTAACAAAATAAGTAGGACTTTTTCAACATAACTTTTTGTGGTGATTTTTTCTATTCGTCAAATATGCCAAAAAACACTAGAAGTATCAATGTAGACGTATGAATCCAGAACTCTCAGTTTATGTAATCTTAAAATTACGAATTATTCATAAATTAACACGATAACAAATGTGCATATAGTCGTGATTCGCTGGCTGAACCACAGCCTCTGTCCAACTAACAAATTTGATTCGCTAGGTGGACCGACTGACAAATGTTAAAATCTCTCCAAAGGAGACGTCAATACTGTAAATCCATCCATTCACATCTCTAATTACTGTCAAGTAGATTGTCAAAGCAAATTTGATATGAGATTTTAGCGTTCAGAAGCTTTTTAGTTGGACAATGGTCCACCAAGCGGAGGTCCTACTAAAAAGTGATCTAGGTACAAAGTGACCCACCAGCGAATCACGACGTTATTAAAAGATGCGCAAAAATTTGTGACTGTGGTAAAAACCAAACTGAAAAGGTGTAAGCCGTTTTGATGAAACGCCAGAACGTGGTCAGAATTTCCATTAATTCTTTTGTTTTACAAATTGATTTTAATCCTTCAAAATGCGTGTGCAATTCACATTGAATGATTAAATATTTGAAATTAAAATTTGTCTGAGTTGTAATTCCTTTGAGTTTTATTTTTTGGAATATTACTTTAGAAGTTACGCAATATTTATTTAGAGTCTTTCGAGATTTTGACTACGATCGAAGTTTCTTATTTGATGCGTTTCATTGATCTTATTCATATGATGGTCATATCAAGGAGACGTTCCTGGTTGACGGTCTCGATTATAGAGAAAATACCGCCAAATAATTCATACAGAACTTCACGACATTCCCAGTGAGAGCGGTTGGTGTTCCGCTTGAAACTATTGGCTACCTGGCTTTTGTCATCATTGCGGCTTCTGGTTTTCAGCTTCTTCCCAATCCAGACCTTTTGCCTATAACCAACATTTCTGAAACAGTTTTATTACGTTGGTGAAAGTTGAAGTAGACACTTTCAAAGATCTAGCTAACTTGAGATGCGAGTAGTTCGGATTTTCGGAAAGTGCAAACAAAAATTTGATATGTTACTTTTTACTTGAAGATTATTTTTATGAAATGTTACCAATGTAAAACAAGGTTTTGTTAAAATCCAAAGGGTCTGGATTGGAGAGAATCAAAAGCCGGAAGCCGCAACGAGTACAAAAAGGGTTGCCAGTGGTTTCTAGTGGAATTCAAAACGGTTCGAAGCCAGAAACAGACAGGGAGAGATGTGTGAGATATCTAGTTTGGAAGATTTTCTGTATTCGTAGCTTGAAAGGCGGAATTTTCGTTGTAACCGGGACCGTCAACCAGGAACGTTTTCGTTTTGCCATCATATGAATACGATAAATGGAACGCATCAAATTGGAAGCTTTGATCCGAGTCACTATCTCTAAAATCTGTAAATAAACATTGCTTAACTTCAAAAGTGTATCAAAACAAATGTTTCAAAATGGCAACTCATGTTTAAAAGAAGGAGATTTGTTTTATAAAGTGAATTCATATTACAAACAATCTGTACCAACAGTGCAACACAAAATTTGCTGAAT
Source organism: Topomyia yanbarensis (assembly GCF_030247195.1). Taxonomy (NCBI): domain Eukaryota; kingdom Metazoa; phylum Arthropoda; class Insecta; order Diptera; family Culicidae; genus Topomyia; species Topomyia yanbarensis. Next base: position 27,214,475 of record NC_080672.1, read on the forward strand.
TGTTGCAACTTTTGAGCAAGACTATTCTATTCGGCATACAGTCTTTTAGCACAACATTGTCTGACATAAGACATTATATGGTAGTTGGCCATTTGACAGTCGTGTAGTATAAGCACAGAATAACATACAAAACACTATGATAAATTCCTTTACCCTTGTGAAGGCAAGCTAAAATCCTAACATTAAAGGGCAAGCCGGGCCTCTCAGGCCCGTCTAAATTCCAGCTCCTTTTTGTCGTTCTCATATAGAAAGGTTATGCAATCGGTCAAAATTTCGACTTTTCAACCGAGTCCCGCAGGGCCAAATCTCTTATACCATTCGACTCAGTTCGTCGAGATCGTAAAATGTCTGTATGTGTGTGTATGTATGTATGTATGGATGTATGTGTGTGGCAAACAATCTCACCGATTTTTCTCTGAGGTGGCTGGACCGATTTGAACAAATTTAGTCTCAAATGAAAGGTACAGCCTTCCCATCGGTCGCTATTGATTGTTTTATTGATCCGACTTTTGGTTCTGGAGTTACGTGTTGAAGAGTACAATCACACAGCAAATTTCCATAGAAACTGATACCACCATGATATCCAAATGATGCAATATATATTAAAATATGTGCAACATTACTTGGCTTTGCATGTCTAGATCATTAATGACCCACCGAAGGCACTTCGACCACATTGGCCAGCTATGGCGGTTATTGATGCCCCGGGGGAACTTACCAAGTTCCTAAGATAATGTCATACCTATTTCTCAGCGAATTCTTTACAGATTTTTACAAACTTGGTTTCAAATGAAAGGTACAGCGTTCCCATTGGCTTCTGTTGAATTTCTAATTGATCCGACTTCTGGTTCCGGAATTACAGGATGATGAGTACGAACACGCAGCAAATCCCGATTTCAGCGTATAAGGCGATATATGTAAAAAGGCAAATTTTTCCAAAAGGTGAGTACTCGGAAGATCACGCTGACTGTCAATTGGTTCTGAGCTCCATTTCGTTTGAACACGACCAATAAATGTTTCTGGATTGCTATTAATTTCTTCTGATGCATAACCGGAGTACATATTCAGATTTTTCTTCCGAGTCGGCATCAGATTCATAGTCGGAAGCAATATCATTCACATCTTCTTCTTCGCTTTGCAAATCAGTTTCGGAATCGTCTGCTGTTGAATTTGCTCGAATTTCTTCCATTATTTCAGATTCCTTGAGACGATTGAAAACATGGGGAGATCGTCTTATAGCCATTTCAATTTTTTATTGCTTTTAGATCCTACAATTTGAATAATTACGACAACTATAACACAAAGAATAGAAAACAAAAATAGACAATAACGACAGAGTTAGGTTATGTTGTATCCAAATAATTGTCAAGTAGATCACAGTGGGTAAAATAAAAGTATTTACCCAAAAAAATATGACACACGTCATTATCGTATACAATTTTTACATTTCTTATAAAAGAAATGTATAGAATTCGCTCAAACTTTCAAGATTTTTTTTATAAGAAAAGGTAAACATAAAATCAATCAAAAAATGAAAAAAATTTCTGCTAATATGAAGATGAACTCATCAAAATGTTTTTTTCAGATAAATATTAATGTATAAAACTCGTGGTATTCCTAGTAAATAATGCAAGCACACCGGGCCTGCCAGGCCCGGCTTGCCTTTTTGTGCATGTAAAAAATTCAAACATAGCTGCGCATCACTCCATAGATGAAAATTTCACAATTCTTTATTTTTGTTATAGATTTCAAAGCTACTTATCAAAATTTCCATGCCCAAGCTTATACTGCATACACATTTTTTTGTAACTAAAAAGTTTTAACGTTCTATGCTATATTTCACCCTAAGGAGGAAAAATTGGTAAAAAACCAAAATTTCTCACTAGGGTGCAAATTTGTTGGTAAAAACCAGTCTTTGTACAGGAGGGCACAAATCCTTATTTCATACTCTGTTGCGTTTCGGCTTCGCCTCATCAGAAACCGACACTAACTTATTGTCGGAATAGATTAGCGCCGGCTGATGAGGCGAAACCGAAACGCAACAGAGTACCAGTCCTATACAAAGACTGGTTTTTACCAACAAATTTTCACCCTAGCGAGAAATTTTGGTTTTTACCAAATTTTCCTCCTTAGGGTGAAATATAGCATAATGCTTTCGCATTGGCCTGCTAAGCCAAGACAAGTTTCGGCTTCACTGTGTCTCATCGGCATAACCAGAACTTCTGCTCGAACGGGACATCAGTCGTTCGATTGAAACACAAAGTGTGTTTTAGTTTAAAGGGATTTGCGTCAAGCCGGCGCTAATCTATTCCGACAATAAGTTAGTGTCGGTTTCTGATGAGGCGAAGCCGAAACGCAACAGAGTATGAATTTTAACGTGCCGGGCCTCTGACACCCGCTTGCCTTTTTGAGGGTTGAAAAATATCGCTCCACCAATTAAGCCAAAACATTAACTTCACCTTTGTTCAGAGAACAAAAGGTGAAATCCGAAATCTTGTTAGCTGTCGCAAATTGATGCGGAAACAGCTTAAAGCTGTAATTTTATTCAGAGTTAGATAACGCATGTAAACAATATAAGTAACTCACAAATTTCGGTGTGCGAATCAATTTTAATCCGGGGAAGACTATTCCTCCACTTTAAACTATCTGTGATCAAAATTCTAGGTTAAGCATGAGCTCCAATGCGTACAGCTTTAGTTCTACTCACTGTGATAATGATCTGTGATTTTAGTTTTAAGTCCTAGCTGTAAGTTAGTTTAAGTCAATTTAACACTGAAAAGAGCAAACAACTTTACTATTAAATTTTACAAGCTTTAGATTAAAGCAAAATGAACTCCTGCCTCCTAACTTACGTCTGATCGCGTTCGATGTTGCAAAGAAAAAAAGATTGTGCAAACGGAAATAACTGCTGATGGCAAGCCATGTCATCTTCCCGCGTCAATTGACAGTTCATACCGGTTGACGCGCCGCTTGCATTAGGCCGCGTTCACAGTGGTTGCGTTCGCATAGTAAGGCCGTGTCCACACTGCGAAGCAGTGCTGGCGGTAACATCCTCTCCCCCGTAACACTGGTCACCGGTCCCAGTTTTACCATCTGGCTCAACCTCCAACACGGCCAATTTTGACACCGGTCTACGCAGTAACCCCCTCGCAGTCTGAACCACAGCTTGCCGAACGCGTCCGTCTTCGGCAGTCGCAACTTCCTTCACTCTTCCACGTAGCCAGCCATTTCGGCGAGTGTCATCAACTACGAGGACCAGATCTCCAACAGCTACGGGAGTCACTTCTCCGAACCACTTCATCCGCTTAGTGAGCATCGGGAGGTATTCCTGAACCCAACGCTTCCAAAATATGTCCAGTTGATGCTGTATAAGGTTCCAGGAACTCTTCACCGCATAGGCAGGGTCACTAATGTTAACAGCCGGCTGACGCACTCCCTTAGAGCTTCCTAATAGGAAGTGGTTTGGTGTTAGAGCCTCACCTTCGGCAGCGTCTAAAGGTAAGTAGGTAAGTGGTCGACTGTTGACGATACCCTCGGCTTCGACGACTAACGTTTCCAGTCCTTCATCGTCCAGCTTTCGATCGTTCTTGTAAGCAGCTTCCATTGCCGACTTAACTGACCGCACCATCCTTTCCCACGCGCCACCCATGTGAGGTGCTCCTGGCGGGATGAAATTCCACTTTGTATCTTCATTTGTGAACGTCGCTGCCAATTCGTTTTCGATTTCTTCCTGCAGCAAACGTTTGGCACCTTGGAAGTTGGTACCATTGTCGGTATAGATTTCCGCTGGCGCTCCTCGCCGACAAACGAAACGGCGAATACACTTGACGCACGACGGTGTAGACAGGCTATGGGCAACCTCAACATGGACGGCACGTGTGGTGAGACACGTGGATAGGCAGATCCAACGTTTGGCAGCGCTCCTTCCCACTTTCACCAAGAACGGCCCAAAGAAGTCTATGCCGGTGTAGGTAAACGGCCGACAGAACGATGACAATCGAGCCACAGGCAGCGGTGCCATTCGAGGAACCTTCGGGTTCGCTTTCGCGACTTTACACCACTGGCATGCAGCCGCAACTTGCTTCACCACCGTCCTTAACCGTGAAATGTTGTAGTACTGCCGAACTTCATTCACTACCGTCTCCGAGTTCCCATGCCGGCAGGCTCGATGAAAGTCGTGGACCACAAGCTTCGTTACATGGTGTTTTCTTGGGAGAATCGCCGGGAACCTGGCATCGAATGCGGCATGTGGTGCGGCTCCAATTCGTCCATCAACGCGCAGCACTCCGTGTTCATCCATTGTCGGCGTTGTTTGATACAAACGGCTTGTCTTAGGCAACTCCGTTTGTCCTCTCGTAAGCGAGGCCATTTCTGCGGGAAACTCCTGCCACTGTACCATCCGTATTATCGTGCTCTTCGCTTTTCTCAGCTCGTCCTGACTCAGATGCAGTAGTTCCGGCTTCTCATTTCTTCGCCTCCGCTGACAGTTGTCTATGAAACGGTGTACATATGCTACTGCTCCAAGAAGTCGTCTCCACCTTGAGAACCGGGCGAAATCCACCACACACTCCGGAATAGTCGCTCCTTGGATCACCAAGCAGGGCCGTAGTTCTTCTTCAGGAGCCGTTGATGTTTTCACTTGCTCCGGCCAATTGTCTTCGGACAGCCGCAAAAACTTAGGTCCCTTAAACCATTCGTCGCATTCTTTCGGGCATGAGTTCTTTCCCCACTTCGTGGCAGCGTCCGCTGGATTCGATTTGCTGGGAACCCACCGCCATTCAGCTACATCCGTTGTAGAAAGAAGCTCTCCTACTCGGCAGGCAACGTACTGCTTGTACCGACGATGATCGGCTCGTAACCAGGCCAGCACTGTTGCGGAATCACTCCACAGAAACCGCTGTTTGACTTTAACACTGTGGTTCTCCTGCACGAACGACATCAAGCGGCTGCCCAATACCGCTGCTTGAAGCTCCAAACGGGGAATCGAGAGGGGTTTCAGTGGAGCGACCTTTGTTCTTGCCGCAACTAACGAGCATTCGGCTTTGCCTTCTATGTCAATCACTCTGAAGTATGCTACAGCAGAAAAGGCAACTTCGCTCGCATCGACGAATACGTGCAGTTGCAATCGTTTGTACGTCTGTTCGGTCGCTTCCTCGAAGTAGCACCGCGGAATACGCAGATCTCTTATCTTCGGGAACAGAGCGGTCCACCTAGCCCAACGTTCGAATATTTCTTCCGGCACCCTTTCGTCCCACTGCAGTCCGGCTCGCCACACGTCCTGAAGTAGGATCTTGCCGTGCACGAGGTACACACTAAGAAGCCCCAGTGGATCAAATATTCCCATCAAGCACTTCAATATCTGTCGTTTAGTTGGCCGCTCGTCTTCATTTAATACACGTTGAATTTCCTCCTTCAAATTCATCGAGAACCGCAGCTCATCGTCGGTCGTCTGCCACAGCATGCCGAGCACTCGATCGCCGTCCGTTGTACTCAAGCAGAGATTCTTGCTGGCGTTGGTAGCTTCCTCGTTCAGTCCGCGTAGAACTTCGGCACTGTTCGACAACCAATTTCTAAGGTGGAATCCTCCTTTCTGATGGATTGCTCCGACTGCGCGGGAAACTCTTTCGGCCTCATCCACACTCTCGAAGCTATCCAGATAGTCGTCCACGTAGTGGTTTCTCTGGATTCCCTCGACAGCTCGGGGATAGCGAGCGACGAATTCTTCGGCGTTTTTGTTCTTCGCATACTGGGCTGATGCTGGCGAACACGTGGATCCAAAGGTCGCCACGTCCATAATGTACGTTTCGACAGGCCTTGATGGATCGCTCCGGAACAAGAAGCGCTGAGAATGACGATCCGGTTCACAGATTAACAACTGGTGGAACATTTCACGGATGTCTGCCGAAACTCCCACCTTGTACTGACGAAAACGCAGCAGAACTCCGGGAAGCGAAGATAACTGATCCGGGCCTTTTAGTAGCATGGAGTTTAGGGATATTCCATCTACTTTCGCTGCCGCGTCCCATATAAGGCGGACTTTGCCCGGTTTCCGGGGGTTCGTAACTACTCCTAACGGCAAATACCACACTCGTTTAGGATCGGCTAGTGCGAGCTCCTTCTGAGTTGCACGGTGCGCATAGCCTTTCAGCTGATACTCCGCTATTTGCTTCTTCAGATTGGCTGCCAGCTCGGGATCTCGCAGCATCCTACGCTCCAGACATTCGAAACGCTTCACCGCCATGTTGTAGCTGTCCGGGAATTCTATTTCGTCGTACCTCCACAGTAGGCCAGTTTGGAATTGTTCTCCTACTCGGATAGTCGTCCGCTCCATAATCTCCCTAGCTCGCGTGTCTTCTACAGATTCCAGCACGACTGGCGGTTGAACTCCGGCATCCTCCATAGAAAAATAGTCTTTCACTGCATTGTGCAGCTCCTGGTCGCCGGTACCGGCACATTCACAAGCGTGATAATTCAACGAATGCGTATCCCTACTTTCACCACCGCCGAATATGCACCATCCTAACCGTGTTTTCACGGCAATAGGCTCGGTTCTCTTTCCTTCTCTTGCCTGCAGCGGTACCGTGAGGTTCGCATTGTTAACGCCGATCAGCAGACGGGGAATCGCTTTCGTGTAGCTAGCGATCGGCAGACCTTGCAGATGGCGGTAGTGTCGCGCCAGCTTGTCGTAATCTAGATTCTGTTCCGGTAAAGTAAGCTCATTTACAGTACGAACGTCGTTGATCGTGAACTGCTTGTTGCTATTGGCTCCCCTGATGAAAACTCTCACTTGCTTCGATTCCGATTCAACTCTGGTGACGTTTCCGGTCCACTTCATACACAACGGTGTCTTCCGACCGTCGATACCCAATTGCTCCACCAGGCTGTTCTCGATGAGCGACAAGTCCGAACCATCATCCAGAAATGCGAAAGTTTCAATGGTCGCTCGTGGCCCACGGAGAACGACAGGAATTATGCGGAAAAGAAAAGTCTGCTTGCCTTGCCGATGTGTATGGTTCTGAACAATCGACAATTCTTGGGTTGGTCGCTGGTTTGCATTGGATCGATTTGAATGTAGCAGTGCATGATGACGGTAGGTACATCCATCGATCACGCACAGCTTCGCGTTTCTGCAGCTTCTCTTCCCATGTGCGTTGAGACAACTCCGGCAAAGACCTTTATCTCGTACGAAGTTCCATCGGCTGTCCACAGTATACGCCTTAAATGCGGTGCATTCTGCTAGACGGTGACCTGATTTCTTGCAGCATATACACGCTCGATCCTTTTCGCTCACTACCTCACGAACGGATTCTGCTTCGTTGCTATGCGTGTTCACCGCTCCTTTGTGTCTCGGCTTCTGCTGACTACTGTTACTTTCGCCGGTGTAGTTTGACACACTGCAAACGGCTGTGACGACTTTGAGCATAAAATCTCCAAACGCCTTGAGGTTTACTACCGGGTGCTGTTGTATGTAGTCCGCCCACTGCATCTTGGTGTGTACAGGTAGCTTCTCCACCAGCTCCATCAGCAACGTAGGATTCGAGAGATGTTCCTGCTGTCCCGCTGCTTCCAGGTGGTCGCAGAGGCTGCGCACAGCCATGCCGAAGTCGATTATAGTTTCCAATTTCTCCGCCTTCGGTGCCTGGACACTGCGCACTTTTTGTAACAATGCACCGATTAATAACCCGGGTCGCCCGTATAACAACCGAAGAGTATCGATCACTTGAGGCACTGATTCCGGAAGCAGCAACCTGCTTTTGACAGATTCGTACGCGTGCCCTTTCAGGCAACGTTGAAGACGCGAAAGATTCTCGGCACTATTGTAACCGCACGCCAGCGAACTATTCATAAAGCTACTGATGAAGATTGGCCAATCAACAGGATTGCCAGAGAACGAAGGTAGATCGCGGGACATCACTTGACGCGCGGCTAGCTGCGAGGGGGAGGGGGTGTATTGTTCAACGACAGGCAGTCCCGGCGGAGGGGGAACTATGCCTGTAGATAGTGACGGATTTACGTGTGGCATAGGGCCAACATTTGACAGTTCCATATTGGGAAAAACTGTCCCATTTGCCAGTGGCGTATGGCCTACGATTGGCGGTCCCGCAGTTGCGGATACTAATCCGGAATGTATACTTGGATTTGCCTGTGGCGCAAGGCCAACATTCGATCCCGTCGAGGGAAAAACTGTATTCATGTTGTTCGATGGAACCGTGGCCGAGGCTGCCAACGTTCCGAACTGTTTCATTATGTGTTGGAGGGAGCATCCATAGTTGGATGGTAATGGTACACTAGTAGGTGGATAATTCAGTGGCTTACCTTGATGTGCTACGGGGGGAACGGGGGGCTGGACTTTACCTCTCGAACCTGCTACCTGCTGTCTCTGAGTGATCGCGCCGGTATACTGCTGCTGATCACAAACGGTGAGACCCGGTTGTTGAGGGTCGAACAAATTGCCCAGGGTTGTTACTACGGGGGGCACGAGGAATTCACCCTGTTGACTCCGATGTGCCTTTGGGATCGCGCCGGTATACAGCTGCTGATCCCGAACGATGAGACCCGATTGGTGAGGGTTGAACGAATTTCCACACGTTGGCGCTACGGGGGGCTGGACTTTACCTCTCGAACCTGCTACCTGCTGTCTCTGAGTGATCGCGCCGGTATACTGCTGCTGATCACAAACGGTGAGACCCGATTGTTGAGGGTCGAACAAATTGCCCAGTGTTGATACTACGGGGGGCACGGGAAATTCACCCCGTTGACTCCGATGTGCCTTTGGGATCGCGCCGGTATACTGCTGCTGATCCCGAACGATGAGACCCGATTGGTGAGGGTCGAACGAATTTCCACACGTTGGTGCTGCGGGGGGAACTGGGGGCTGGACTGCGGGGAGCACGGAGAATTCCAATTGTGGGTTCTTAGGTGTTTTCGGCATCGCGCCGGTATACTGCTGCTGATCTCGAGTAACCAGACCTGGTTCCGATGGGTTAACCACCTGTCCCAACGTTGGTTCTCGATCGCATAATTGCATGGCCGGGGAAGCTGCTGCCCCGCCTGTCGGTTGATCCATCTGCTGACCATGCGCGCTTGCACCCTGTTCCATGCACTGCTGTTGCCACTGCTTTACTCTATCCTGGCTCGTCCTGTGACTGATCCGGCTCCTATTACTAGCCGTTTCTTCCAACTCCTCCTCCAGCTGGTGTTTCTCTGCTAGATGACGTTGCTCTAATTCCTGCTGCTCTTTCAGTCGCTGCATCTTCATCCGTGCCGCCTTTGCGCTGGAAGTGGGAGTGCACACACTCACCGGCAAACAATGCCTACATGTCCACGGCCGGTCTGCAACAGACGATGTGACTTGAGCACATGACATGTGCCACCAACCATCGCATCGGTCGCATTGAACGCAATCATCGGCCGATTCCGGATGGGCGCAGCAAACACAATCCGATGATTTTCCCTGCTCGGGCGTTTTGAGGTTGGGATCCGTATTTGGCATGGTGAAATTCAGCTGGGCACAATTCGATACCTTTCCCGGCCACGAAATTTCTTTAAGATTTTGTTCAGAGAACAAAAGGTGAAATCCGAAATCTTGTTAGCTGTCGCAAATTGATGCGGAAACAGCTTAAAGCTGTAATTTTATTCAGAGTTAGATAACGCATGTAAACAATATAAGTAACTCACAAATTTCGGTGTGCGAATCAATTTTAATCCGGGGAAGACTATTCCTCCACTTTAAACTATCTGTGATCAAAATTCTAGGTTAAGCATGAGCTCCAATGCGTACAGCTTTAGTTCTACTCACTGTGATAATGATCTGTGATTTTAGTTTTAAGTCCTAGCTGTAAGTTAGTTTAAGTCAATTTAACACTGAAAAGAGCAAACAACTTTACTATTAAATTTTACAAGCTTTAGATTAAAGCAAAATGAACTCCTGCCTCCTAACTTACGTCTGATCGCGTTCGATGTTGCAAAGAAAAAAAGATTGTGCAAACGGAAATAACTGCTGATGGCAAGCCATGTCATCTTCCCGCGTCAATTGACAGTTCATACCGGTTGACGCGGCGCTTGCATTAGGCCGCGTTCACAGTGGTTGCGTTCGCATAGTAAGGCCGTGTCCACACTGCGAAGCAGTGCTGGCGGTAACAACCTTTTATAAACGATTCTAACAAGTAAAGACAAATTAGCTAACCCTCAACTCAGAATGACCGGCGGCGAGGATTGTCTGTTACTCTATGGTATAAATACCAGTTGGCATAACCTAAGGAAATACTTTCGAATGTATTTAGTGTCACATGGTTGAGTGAACCGAGCAATCGGGTGGATCGCAAATTTGCGTACGAAATATTTCAAATGCAACAGAAAGATACTGCTCTAAAACCAACCAAACCAAAATATGCATTCATCTCGATTTTAATATAGATTCAAGGAAAGGAAGGATCACAAGTTTACGTACAAGAGTTATTTGGTATACAGCTTCAAAGAACTGCTCATGTTTGAAAGAAGGAACCAATTCGAAAGGATAACAGGTTTGCTTGCGAGAAGCCGCCGCTTTCGACGGCACATCCTCAGAAGCTTGTCATCGCGTCAGTTCCTTGACTTAGGTAATGCGCAAACCTTTGGCTTTACAACAAAAAATGAATAAAAACATTAACTTTTCTGAGCAATGAGGCATGCTAGATGGCTTTCGGGGGAATGGTATACAATCGAAAAGAACTATTTTTTCAATAGATTTCTAGCTTAACCGTTTCTGTGTTCGAAAAATCTACGATGATGGAGGCGGCGCTTATGCTTTGTGTTAAATTAAAAATATTACACAAGAACTGCCACAACTGCTAGATTTCTAGAAGGCGAAAAAATCTTAATTATCCAATTTTAATGCAATTTCAAAGAATTAAATATGCATTGAAGACCTTATAGAAGAATACAACGATTTATGAAACTGGGAAACGTGGGAAAATTCGCTTGTTTAGAGCAGACCGTTTTGCAAGGATTTAACTTCTACCAAGAGTGACATTAAACATACAAGGGCTTCCCGGTATAACACGACTTATAAAGGCTTCAGATGATTTTTCTGAAATGTATGCGTGAGAAATCAAAAGCAGACTTAGCCGAAACTAGCAAAAACTTTCCAGTTACCTTAATTTATCATTATTTTCTCGGAAGCATTGTTTTGATGGTTTCGCTATGATGATGATGATGATGACGATGATGATGATGAACTACATAACGGAGGCAATAAAGTTTTCCCCCGCATAACCACGCGCAAACTTCCTTACAAACAAAATTGAATGCTATTAACTCAACGATGAAAGCAAACCACCCAGCAAAGAAGTTTAGCTTCCGTACAGTCATTTGTTGGTTCAACTAAAGAAGTAAGTAGCTCCCGCACTAGACTGGTTCAATTTTTGACTTTTAGCTCTACCAGGCTTTTCTAATTCCTTTTATGGTCCTTAGTAATTGTGCAAATTTTGGTACCGATTGGTTGTGTCTACGGACCCTCCAAAAATTTCAAAGTTTATATGGAAAAACGGTTAACATTGAAAATAATTTTTTTAAAAATCACCTCATCATTCAATTAATCAGAACACTATATATTTCTAAAGGTAATCTTCTACTGAACACATTCGTGGAACATTAAAAGTTTATGAAAATTCGCTGAGAAAAGTTATTAACTAAAGAAGCAGCTTGACTTCAGAACAAGTGAATTTTATTATTATTATTATTATTAATCCCATCCCATTGTAATCTGCTGTATATATGACGAGGACCCAGTGGCGTAGCCAGGGGGGGGGGGGGGGTTTGGGGGTTAAACCCCCCCCCCCCCCAAACCAAAATTAATTGGATTGAAAAAAAATTGATGCTGACGAATTTAATTTAATATTCCACAAAATATTTTTGGAAAAATATTCTCTGATCACTACATTGAGAACTGTGTTTAAAGCGTCATGAGAACTTTTGGAAAATTGTGGGAAGGGGATCTTGTAACTTATCTCTTAGCCAAAATCCCATAGTTGTCAAATTAGTTCAATGTAAAATAAAATAACTGTCTGAATTATTATGAGCTCATTTTTGGAAAGATGCTTCAAAATATGGATTAGAGACAATTTTTCGAATGGGAATCTAAATTTGAATAGGTTGATTGCATATAAAACTTAAGCATGTTTACCGAAAACTTACATACATTTCAACATTTGCTGAAAATGTATTTTTTTAGATTGTGTAGAGTTTAGACAACAATTCAATATGGTTAACAACAAGAATAACATTTCAGAAACTAGTTGAAAGTTGATGTAATTTTGTCTCTAGCAGGTCAGGATCGGTTTTATGAGCATAGGATTTTTGTTGTATTATCAACTATAAGAATAGCCTCTTAGCAGGATGCAATGAATGGCGTACTAAAATTTTGTGTGCTACGTACTAGTACTGCAAGTTGTGAGGTTGACTAATGAAGAAAAGTAAAATTAATGCTCGATAAATTTTTAACGGTCACGATCACATTCATTCGAAACTGCCAAATTTCGATGTTAAGTAACATTGAAGAATTTCAAAACGTAAAACTGTTCATCTGCTGATAGAATAATTTTGACGGTTAATCCTCCTAGAAGTAATTATAGACAAGAATTACTCTTCAACCAAATTTGGGTCGAGACTTAATGTCTCCAGCAAAGTTTTCGAAAGTGCTATTTCAAACAACTTTGTCAAAGACATAAATATCCCACATATTCAGAGTATCGAAATATAGTAGTAGAAAACCTTTACAACAAGCTATTCTGAAATTACTGTATTTGATTAATCTCTTCTGCGGTAATTAAATAATAAATTCACATTGCGTTCAAGGTGCCTTTGAAGCATACAAAGAAAATAAGGGAACTGGATATAAAACAAATAATTCCCAGATATTAAAAGGACTCAAAAACACAAAGAGTGATTCCATTTTCAGGAGCTAGCATCAATTCGGCGCTAGCTTAGTCCGCCCACCAAGTTAGTGTCAGATTCTGATGAGATGAAGTCGAAACGCAAGTTTCAGTTCCATCCATCCATAATTTAGTTATAGGTTTTGTGTTCTCAACTCGCAATGATTGTTTCAAACAATTTTATCCGTAGCGCAGAAAAAAATAGATTTCACCTAAATTTTTCTTCACTAAGTAGAAATATAGCAGGCCCAGTCCATTTAAATCCCTATATGTTGAATTCATGTAGCCTTCATATTTTCAACAAAATTGTTTGAAATGACATTATCAAAAACTTTGCTGAAGGCACCATGTCTCTTAATATTTTTGAAAAATTAATTCACCATAATTACCTCTATGAGAGTTAATCACTAAAATTTCTATATCAAAGCAGGCGCTGTTTTATGTTGATAACTTCCCGAAGTTGTCAAACCTTCAAAGTCAAGGATTATTATATTAGGTGATCTTGACCGTTGAAAATTTTTTAGATCATTTATCCCACTTTAAAGATCGCAATTTTTGACTTCATTGACATATTATACAAGAAAATAATCTATAGAGGTTTGAAAACTGTTCCATGTTGATCCTTCTTGTTTATAGACTGGAATGACATCTGTTAGACTACTTATGTTGTTGATTTTTCAATAATTTATCAAACTCATATTAAATTTTAGCATTTTTTCAAAAAATTTGCGATTTTCAGCAAAACCCCCTCCAAACCAAATTTCTGGCTACGCCACTGCGAGGACCACATTTTTTGTTCAACAGTCCTTTCCGGGATAGGCCCTCGGCATGATACTGTACCTTGATGTGGTCCGGGGGCTTTTCCATCAAAGCAGTATTACAGTGATTATATCACATAAACTTGGGATACGATTATTTTCTTTTTAGTTAAGCTACATTGTGATCAATTTTAGTACTTAACTTGGCGACCTTTATTATCCACTGCCATGGTCAAATAATATACAATGTGGGTTTAGGGCCCAATTCTCTCTGCAGGCACCTCATTCCAAACGTACAAACGTGGCATATGCGATAACACAAACCTGATCACAAATACGAACGCCCGCGATCTCGCCAATATTCAAACACCCCGATTGATTAGGTGAACGTTGAAACCTAAGAACCTAAACTCGCGCAATCATGAATCGGTCACGTCCGGAGGTCTCCGCCCTTGATCATAGCAGCCCAAATTCATGCCTTTAGTTGGACCAATAGAAATAAAAACTAGACAAGACGTCCACGTGCGAACGTTGAAGAATGCGCGAACATGCGAGTGGCCACACGCTTATAAAAATAATGTGTCCACGCGAAGTTACATACTAGCACACGCGACATAAACGTCCACATGCAAACCCTCGAGTCCTTCGCGATCATCCACGCACGACCACACCCACGATCTCGTAAAAAGTATAACACCCTGGTGACCAAGTGAATGGTTTAGCACTTATAAATTAACAATCTCGGTCCCGAGAGTGAACCTCCAAATGCCCGTGTTCGCGCGATCATGAATCGGTTTCATCAGGAATACCCTTTTCTCGGCCCTAGTAGCATAAGTCCAATGCCTTCAGGTGGACCAATCAAAAATATAATGCTCATTTCCACTAAACTACATAAAAATCAAATACACACAAAGTCACATACACGCTACAAACAAATATAAAAATGCTTGAGCCCTTCGCGACCATCCACGCAACTCGCGCTCTTCCAGACATTATAACATCCCGGTGATAATATGAACGTCACAGCACTTGTAATAACTCAAACGCAGTCTCAAGCGTGAACCTACAGTCTCCCGCACTCGCGCATTCATGAATCGTTCGCGTCCGGAAGTCTCTATCCTCGATTCCAGAAGTCTAGGTCCATGCCTTAATTAAATCAATTAGCTCTACAGTTCCAGTAGGACAACTCTCGAAAAAAAATCGGCATATTATTAATACTCAATAACAATACTAACTCTTCTCTTTATTTTTTTTATTTATTTTCGGTCTCATGCGTTATATTGAGTTCTACAAGATGACGACACGAATGAACTCATGATGAATGAAGTTCATGTTTGACAATTCTCGGTGGTTTGTTTACTTTGTCAGTTGCGTGAGTGCGAGTGCAACGGGGGCTCATCTGTTACATTCGAACTCACGTAACTTCCATGTAAACAAACCACCGAGAATTGTCAAACGAAGTTCATCCGGCTCATTTTGTAGGGTTATGTCGGTTGGTGTAAAACCTAATTCTTGTGATGACCTTTTCGAGCTCATACATCCAAGAAGAGTAACATTGCTGCCAACAATGATTCTTCTCTGCCATCAGACGTCGCCAGGTTTTAGAACAATGGAGATGTATTCTCATACTCGATGGAATCAGATAAGTAGGAACGATCAACAAACTGCAAGTAGTATATAACACATTTCTTATTTTAACGTATAAATTATTATTCGCATTAAAATATTATTTACAGGCTCCACACATATCTCAACATACACAAATGCTTGACAGGTGACTAGGCCAAGTGCATTCACTCGTAGGATCTATCATTTCGATGATCGCCTCGATTCTACGAAATCAGTGCACAAGTAAGCTGACATAAGCTAGTCTCATCTGGTGAATGCATGTAACCTGGAAACCCCAGACACGACAGGACGAGACGGAAAGACTGGGCTCGATGGGGCCTAGTTCAGAGTTTTTGAGCATTCTTCAATGTACGGTTAGTGACCTAAAAAAAGAAACATTCGGCATGTTATTTTTCCTTTTATTACTGTATCTTGAGTTGGGTTCATACTGATTCTCACTAGCACAGTCAATTGCATATTCTCCCATATACACTCACATCCAAAACAAGCAAACGCCCCTAACTTTCGCGATAACACAAACTTGGTCAAAAACGCGAACTTACATTACAATTTCAATCATCCACACACACCTACGCTCGCAATTTCGCCAACACCCCTGTACTTAAGTGAACTTTTCAGCACCTATAACTGTACAACCGCGGTCTCAAGCATTAACCCACCACTCGCGCGATCATAGACCGGCTACGTTCGGAATTCTCTACTCTCGATCAGCCTAGACTCATGCCTTCAGTTGGACCGATCGGGAATGATGCTCATATTCACTAGACAACACGTTCCTCTACCATACACTGAAAATTAATCATTAGATTCACGGCCCGCGCGCGATCGTTCGAGAATACACGTGAATGTGCGAATGGCAACACGGATCTAAAATCGGATTTATGCACGCAAAGTTGGAGACACGCTGGCATTCAAATACTCGAGCCTTTAGCGATCACACTATTACACAATTAGTAAACGCCCACGCTAACCCAAACAGATATGCACTCCTGGACTCGAACGCTAAAAACCACACCTTCCACGCATAAACCACCCAGGACTGAACATTAGATTCATACATACAAAGCAACAAGTAATAATTACAGGTATTCGTCTGGCAACCGGGGGAAGTACATCTCAAACGCAGAACTTATCATTTCAATGATGGCCTTGGATCTGCGTTGCCTGTGTTCAAGGCACCATAGCTTTGTCCGTCAGGTCAAGGATGTATGAAACCCGCTAGCCACCACCCTCGGCCCTAGCTGCCCATAAAGGGATAAAAAAAATGTTAACCGTTTTTCCATACAAACTTCCATTCCAGTCTATCCCGCATCCTCTCACAGTCGCGTAGTAAGTTTTAGATGAATAATTCGTGATTTCCGTGAATTAGTTATGACGACTGATAATGTGTGCGGAAGATAGTGACCAAACAGTTGTACCTGAATGAACTGAATTAGTTTCTTCAGTTATCACTGAGTAATAATTTTTGGGAAAAATTATCAAAAAAATGTTTCCAGTCACTTATCGACTAAAACGATTAGATCAAGTCAAAAAAATATTCGTTCTATCGAAAATCGGAACCATTCCGTTTAAACACCCCACTCACCTGCTCGCGAGCTTCCGCTATTACTATACAGCAGATTCTCGTTGAAGGGAACCTCCTTGAAATCCAGCACATTGGTAACCTCGTCCGACGAAGCGATGTTCGGGTTCGCCTGCTGTACAGTCAGAACTCGTGCCGCCGTTGGCCGGAGTCGCACAACTATCGGTGGCTGCTGGGGCGGTCCCAGCTGGTAAGTATGTCCACCGCCTCCCGCCGGAAGTACCGCGATCGGCGGTTGGGATGTTGATGACGGTGGTTTCACCACCGGCTCTTCTTCCAACTCACTGGACAGTTTGGTCGTGGCCGACGTTGTATCGCCGTAGCTTGTGGTTGACGTTAAAGGACTTCCGCTGGAAGAACTGACCGCGTTCGGAGTGCTGCCTTCGGGATCCAGGACAGAGTTGTGCTCTATCACGGGTTGACTATTTACATCTAGGGATTAAAATTAATGTAAATCAGACGAACTAGTTTATGAAAAATTACTTTACGAACCTATGAATACAGTTTCTTTCGTTTTAGAGTACTCCGTTCCGTTTATACCCAACATACACTTAACGACGTCATCCGGTTGAATGCTTTCGTACAGAACCAGCTGGATGCTGATCAAACTGTCATACAATTCGGTTTGCGTCAGCAACACGTTGCTCGATACGTTGTCCAGCTGGTGTTCATTGATCCAAAGAGACAATATTGGGATAGGAAAGATGCCATAAACGCTGCAGAGGACCGTTACCAGGTTGCTGATGTCACTATTGTGGTATTTTAGAACAAAATTGGATTCTGGAACTGATTTGAAGCAACATTCATCAAATAATTCCACTCCGCAGATTAGAAAACGTGAAATAAAACTCACCAATCACTAACATCGAAGCGGACCGGGTATCCTCCGATTGGAACGTCGACACGGCACACGCGTACTCGCCGGTGAAATTCTTCAGCGGCCTAATCAGTGCGAGCGCTCGATGCTTGTGCATTTCCTCGTCGCTGACCGTGTAGCTCCGATTGACCTGATATTTCATTGCGGTAAACCCGAGCGGTGAACGTCTCGGGGGAATCCATTGGTAGATTAGCTTCCCATTGAAGTACCATTTGAGCACGAAGCCTTTCTCGTGTGCATCAATCTCGTACTCGCAGTCCAAAATTAGATGCTCATTGTGTCGACGTCTGTCCTGGTCCCGAGGCGACGGTACCAGCTCATCCGTACCGGTGTCGGTATCGTACCGATAGATGGCTTTATCTCGACCAGGACCACCACCACCACCGCCGGCATATAGTTCGTTGCTTTCGTCGTGTTGCCGATGGTAATTATCGAGAATGTACACTCGTGGCACCGATAGGCGTGTGATTCGGACACAATCACAATCTGCAAGAGATAAACAGAGAAAGGAATCTGGTTAACGACGGGGACGTGGTTCATGGCCTACTGCTGGACGGAGATTTTAGGTATAAATTGAAAGCAAATATATGGAAACGATTTCGGTACATGATTCAATGTTCGGAAGTTTTATTTTATTACGTAAACATGTCCGATTAAATGCTGAGTAGGAGTGTTTGGGTTATTGAATTTTCTGGTGCGGACATTATCGATAGTTCTTTTTATCAAGGAGAGAAAGCAGAGATAAAATATTTTTTACGGCTTCGGAGAGCCCTACACCTCCTCAAGAATTTTGTTAAAAACATCTTTCTAAATTATCATATTTTGGGATATATTACAAACCACCATGTATTGAAAGCTTGAACGCTAACTGTTTCCAAATAGGCAAAAACGTGATCAAAATTGTTTTGGCCACGAAAAAACGATTTTCGAGCTATAGTGTCTTAAGCAAAGTTTGTCCATGAAATATTCCCCATCTTATTATAGTGTTAGTTTGGTGATTAATCCCCCTAAAGCTGAGAAGCAAAGTTTTGTTTGGTCATTTAAGAAAATAGTAATAAACTGTATTCAGCAAAGTTGTAGGGAATATAATAAGAAACAACTTTGCTGAAGAAACGGTGTATCCATTTATTGGTCTTGATAGACATTTGTTGAGTTTTCTGTGATATACCCCTGAAAATCATTTTTTCAAAATAACTTTTCTGGATGAATTTTTAGAATTTCAAAATGTTCTAAGATTTTATCCGGTATAAGAAAATACACAATTTTCGTTATTTCTATATCTTATATCTGTGGAGTTATCGAAAGTTTTAGAGCCAAAAAAGCAACATTTTGGTGTGAAATGACGCCTCAATCCGAAAACTTCCGCAGACGAAGCCATATTTATTCGAACATATAATAACACATTTTTAAATTATCATGATCTCGAGATATAGAATTTGGAAAAGTTATTAGGCTTTTGAGATGTATCATATTCTATAATGTGCTGTAAGGTGGTACGCTCACTAGCGCCACATAGTGAGACGGTGAGAGTATCCCAAACTAACCTGCCACCATCGGGTAGTCTTTTATTTCTCGCGCAACCTTACTGAAGACAGTACCCCTCTAAATAATCTCGTTATTGAGATAAATAATGATTTTGACATTAGTTGAACATTTGCATTCGCACTAGCGCCGCCTGGTGGGACAATTCCGAGTTATTATTTCCACCATCCAGAAGCTATTGGCTTTCTGAACAAATCTTCCTGAATCATCAATGTTTCGATATATTTCATGTTTAACCCATTCAATGGCAGTCAAATTCACGGCGAGAGGTTCTCTTTTAAAGCACCCCTGGCGGGACAGTTCTCAACTAATTGGATATCCAATTTCTCTAAATTGTAGGTCTTAGTAAGCACAACAACTTTGCCAAAGAAAGTAAGGCGCTAAATGTTAACGCAGACAAAATATTCGGTCACAGCCCCTCAATGATAGTCGGTAGCCAAAATTCCTTATTATAGGAGATTCCTATTACGCGAATTCCTTTTTCACATCCCCAATTATTCGCGTAGTAGGAAACCCGACTGTAGATACAATTTCCCGATGCATCTGATCAAGATCATCAAAAAATATTCTTTAAATAGAGCATTCCGGGTCTCTCTGCAAAATAAAAAAATGCCCCAGGGAAGTATTCTTGGGCCCATTCTGTACAACATCTTCACTTCCGACATCCCACCTCTACCAGGAGGTGGAGTCCTGTCACAGTTCGCTGCTGATACAGAAATCCAAGAGTCGCATCATCAACGCTCTGAAGAACAAATTGCAGAGAGGGCTGGATTTCCTAACCTAATATTTCACGAGCTGGAAAATTGTTATCAATGCTGCGAAAACACAGGTAATCCTGTTTCCGCATTCTAGATCGCAAAGACTTGTTCCGTCTGAAAATTGCGGTCTTTGTACCCGCTGATATGTAGAATATCTAAACTGAGCATGAAGAATCATATGGCTGTCTACAAACAAATAATCTACCGAGCCGTCCAATATGCAGTACCCGTATGGATGGGTTGTGCCAGGACACATAGACTGAAATCCCTAATATTCGTGCTGCGTTTGAAACAATAAAACCAATTTCACCACCTGAGGAGCTGTTATGGGTTTACCTTGGGACGATCCATAAATGACGTAGCATTTTTTGGGTGATTTTTAACACCCCCTTCCCCCATCGTAGCATTTCGTCATAAACCTCTAAATACAATCCCCCCCCCCCCCAAAGAGTTAAAAAAGCTACGTAGCATGACATGACCCCCTACCCCCCTGTCGTCTCACATCATCACAAAATACAAAACTCCCCCCTCCGCCATATAATGCTACGTCATTTATGGATGATCCCTTGTCAGCATTCGATCCCAGCACGACGGATGATGAAATTTCTCCCCTTTTAAAAGATTGTCTGGGGGAGGATCTGCAACCTAGAATAGTTCGTCTAGCTCCTAAGGACAAGGATCTCTCATCTCTGAGCTTCATTACCTTCAATGTTGGCGTTAGCAAATCATACAGAGATAAGGCTCTGTCCAAAGACGATCGGCCGGAGAACATCTACTTCCGCGAATTTGTGACCAATTCAAAAATTCAACGACCAATCATCAGAATTGCTGAGAGAGAAGAATCCATCTGGTGGTGGACAGTAGCGCCAAACTGTACCGAATAAACTCGTCTGTCCAACTTATTGTACCCCGGCGAGCGACCTCGGACTACCTGATGAGTCGGCGACTTCTTCTGTGTCAGGTATAACCAAGAGGGGTATATGTCCTTCCGAAGCAACACAAGATTTCACTAACAGTCTGCTGATGAACACAATTCTACCGCCGTTGTGAATCTTCAATGTCAAAATGAAAAGTTTGATCACATCGCAACTGTCCGCTCAGGTAACATAAGAAGCAGTATATTTCCTGCTGAAGCTTCGAATAGTACTGCCTGTCTCTCAAATAATGACAACTTCCAGGGGTACGGGTTATCAGACGATCATCTTTGGAATGATGTGGAGGAATTTCAGGAATCGACTTTTGATGCAAACTTGAATGGTAAACTGTCTTTTTTTACCAGAACGTCTGAGGCCTACGCACAAAAATCGATTAAATTTTCCTAGCAATCGCTTCTTCCATTACGACATAATTGTTCTCACTTAGGCCTTAGACCTGCAGCTTATAAGCCACCGTGGGGTAATGTACACCTGCGACACCTTAAACGACTCAGATCTAAGACACTTCGTTTGTATTGACGTACTCGCGTTATTCGTTAATGTCTAAGTAGAATTTAAACGCCAAACCATTACTACTCCGTGCTTGCATGTTTAAGTCGCGTTTAAGTTCTGCTTAATAGCCCAGGTAGACCTGTGCGCGGCCGCGCCACGCCGCCGCCGCCGGTAAATTTTAACAAACGCCGACGCGGAAAGGTAGACCGGCGGCGCGCCGCCGACGCTTTTTTCTCACGCCGACAATTTGTGAACTCGAATATTTTAACATTGTCTATGGTCCGAATATACGACGTTAACTGATTCATGATTTATCACATATTGATCTTTATTTGGTATTAGTGCTTGTGAATTAGATCACAAAATTAACAAAGTCTTGATATTTTCTCGAAAATCATTACACGACACTCGGTATATAATTCATGGATCCATTCTTGCTTCGTCAACTGGTTATGATTGCGAGCATTTAAATTTCAATTCACCATTTGTGGAATGGTCCATAAATTCAAAAAAAAACACTTCCACTTTCAAGATATAGTTGATTCCTAATATGTTAGACACGATTCACCAGTCGAGCTCGTGAAACTGTTTATGATATAGTTCATAAAGTAATAAATCTTTCACATAATCTTAATAAACTTACGTAAACAATTACAAAGAACTCAGACTATTATTCATGGATTATTCGCTCTACTCTTTTAAAATTGTATTGTATTGTCTTCGATTTAAAAAAGTTACATCGCACAGACTTAGACTAAACACTAACTTA
The DNA here is from genome assembly GCF_030247195.1 of Topomyia yanbarensis. Lineage (NCBI taxonomy): Eukaryota > Metazoa > Arthropoda > Insecta > Diptera > Culicidae > Topomyia > Topomyia yanbarensis. Next base: position 27,236,728 of record NC_080672.1, read on the forward strand.
ATCCTTATTTTTAATTTAAACGAATCTTTACTAATATTAAAATCAAACAAATGATAGACACTATTGAAGAGTTGACAACAAACATCCAAAGGATTATTCTGGCCGTACTACGTGCGATGTGTTGAGCGTCGGAAAAAAATCAATTCTTCGGAAAGATCTTCCCGGAACGTTGAAGTCGAGTTTTGCTAGAAGCTCAGGAGAGTCTATGTTGTCCGTCAGAAGGTCGAAAATGAAAAGTCGTTGCAGAAAGATCCGTCTGTTTCGCAGCGTAGGGAGATTGATAAGGATACAGCGATCTTCATATGGAGGAAGCTGGAAACGGTTTTGCCAGGGTAACCGACGAAGTGCAAACCTGATAAAGTTCTTCTGTACCCGTTCGATACGATTCATGTGTATGGTGTGATACGGAGCCCAAATAGTAACGCCATATTCTAGAATACTGCGTACCAGTGTAATGTATAGTATTTTTAGACAATGCACATCATTGAAATGTTGCGTTTGATGAGTCCAAATACAGCGTAGGCTTTAGCTATAATGGAAGAGTAATGTGCTGTAAAGCGTAGCTTACAGTCGAGAATGACACCAAGGTCCTTGACGGATACAACTCGTTCTACGGGAGCAGAACACATTGAGTATTCGAACTTAATGGGAGTATGTACTCGTGTAAAAGTGATTGTGCTGAATTTTTTAATATTCACACTCATTCCGTTTCTGTCGCTCCAGTCAATGATCCTTTCGACGTCCATTTGCAATGCACAACAGTCTACCATAGTTTTTATGACACGGCAAATTTTTAGATCATCAGCATACATGACTTTGGAAGACGATAATTCACTGCAGAGGTCGTTCACGAAGAGCACAAATAGAAGAGGTCCGAGATGACTCCCTTGAGGAAAGCCCGATGAAATGTGGAAAGGATTCGAGAGTGTAATTCCAAGTCGCACCGAGGCGCTACGGTTCGCAAGATACAAGGAGATCCAATTAGTCAGCCAGTCCAGTCCGTCTCAGCTTTTCCACAGCAAGCTGATGAGAAACACGGTCGTTTGTTTGCTGATGAGGAACACAGTGTTTTGAAATTTCTATGTGAGCTATTGTGTACAACTGCTAGCAACCAGTCTCATAGGCGCGAGCGTTAGATACAAGGAAACTACTAGGACCTGTAACCCTGTTATTCTTTTGCTAAGATTCAGTGTAATTATCGAAATTAAATGAAACTGCGATGAGCACCAAAAATACATTACCTACCCACAATTCATGTCCGTGAAATAATTAAGAAAACTATAAGACACGTGACTCTGTGTAAAAAATCCGACGGTAAGCTCAAGACTAAAATATCACGATAACACGACGAGAATTTACGAAAATCCTATGGGCAGATCACTCTAGAAATGTATAACAAATTTGCATCAAATTAGAAAAAATGCATTTAATTTCCATTTTTGCATCACTCCCTCGCAGAAAAGTTTGTTCTACAAACGTCCTACGCTGATTCACTTTGGAAAAAATGCATTTAATTTAGCTGATTTTTAAAAATGCATCACAAGTGATCTGCCCCTAGTGCACATCGTTCAATTCTTGACTTTTTTTAGTCAATAAAGTTAATATAAATCAATGTATCATCAAGTTATGAACTAGAATCATAAAAATAAACATAAAAAACCTGTTTTAATCCACCTAGCGGTGCAATTGTGCCTTTCTCATTTCTCTAAACTATGGCACGGAGGCTTTTTATGTTCAACATAATTGTGGAAATGTCCATTACATTCTTAGTACACTTTGCACTTATACACAATGGCATGCCAGCCAAGAACTTGATGAGCTACGTGTCGACGGTGAAACACTTGAAACAAAAAAATATCATACTCCATTAGCCTAATCAGCATTAGATCAATGTTATCTGCTTGCTAACTCATTTTGTCATGCGGGGGTGGGTATGTGAGGAGGGCGAAAGTCCCATGAACGAACGACTCCCCAGCTTAAATTGGTATGCTTTGTGATATAGTGGTGGTTTAAAGATGATGGGGTTGAAAGGGAGGGGTATGAGGGCTGGATGGGGTGGTGGTCTGAGGGGTGATTTAAAGAGATTTTTAAAGGAGGGGAGTGAACAGTAGAGGGGGTGTAACCCCTCTCCGTAAACCATCAACTACGCCCCTGTTAAAATCCAGAGACCTTATGCGAGTCGAAAAAAAAATTTGGCCGGGATTAGGTTGACGTTTTTCAGAGTGATTGCATAACCTTTCTATATGAGAAAGGCAAAACATATTCAGATACCACCACCTACTAAACATTTGAGTATAATGGAATCTTTTTTTTTGCGTGAACTAGTTTTGTAAAAACACAAAAATTATTTTTCAATGCGCTTGAATCGTGATTTGTTTTGAAATCTTTTTCTTGAAGAATAGTTGGGCAGAGTGATCTTGACTTTTCGCGACGATGGTGCATTGATGTGGCGATGCAGAGGGTAAGATTTCTAGTCTCATAAATTATTCATTATATGATCTACCCCCACTCAGGAAAGATTTTCAGTGCCAGTTACATCAGCCCGGTATCACAGACAAATAGGATGTAACACGAGATGAATTTTCATCACTCGTAGGAAAAACGGTCGATTTAAATTACAAAAATACGCCATAGCGTTACTTAGTTTCTGCACCCACCCGAAAACGTTACCGCCTTTTTAATCTCATGCAAACCAAAACAACGTGGAAACATTTGAATTAATATACGATAAATACTAGCGCCGCCACACCAACCTATCCCAACTATCCGTCAAATCTATTCCGCAACCGGTTCGAACTCAGCAACAAAAAAACATGACGACAGTAGCGCACCTGGTTTGGATATCCCAACTACCTTCGAAACCGTTAGAGATTTTACACAAATTGAATGCTGAAGATGGACGTCTGTTCTCTGTGATGGGATGTTAGTAAATGAATTGATTCGGTGTATCGAATCTGACTAGATGTATGCAATGGATTAGAATTTGTAGATCCCTGGAACTACCGGAGAAATTGGCGGTGTGCTGGTGCAACGAAAACTAGAGATACGCTCAGACCATTTTCAATCAGCATTGTTTAGTGATCATTTTCAACCCAACAGAAGCTAAAACATCAAGTCGTGGAATTATTATGAATGATAGTAACTGTATACAGTAATGTTTCGATTATATCACTATGCGTTTATATCAATACTCGTTTATATCACGGTTTTGTCTCGATTATATCACGCTTTTTCAAAAACGGACAAGACACACTACGTTTTGATCCAATTAAGCCACATGTTGTGTCCTGGTACTTTCAGGATTTTTTTACAATTGATTTGCTTATTTACATGTAGGGTAATGAGCCTATTATTGGCTTTCGGATTATATATGATGAGGTCGGTCAAAAAATCGATCTTTTATATTCGTTTATCTTAAAGTACAGATTCTTAAGAAAGTATCTGAAAATCGGTATGTTTATAGATGTTTAAGCAGTAGAAGCAAAGTTGTAGCGCAGTTCCTTTACGTGAGCGTGGCGCGAAACTTTAAACGTGAATAATCTCGAAATCATGTTTTACCAAAAACTTTGTGGCAGTGAATAGGATTGCCAAAATATCTATCGGCCGATTCCAATTTTAGTTTTAAATTCTTCGTAACTTATTTGTCGTGTCCTCAAGGGGCCGTCTGGTATAATGAGTAAACAAATTGACTTCTTTTTATTCACTTAATTGTTATCCACAAGAAAATCTACCAAAAATAATAAGAAAACCAAAATACGCGATATGGTAGGTATGACGAGACATGCATTACTCTTGAATTAATGTGAATACTTTTCTTTTGAAAGGACAACATCAACAATTGGAGATGGGACTATCTCTATGGATGTTGAAACAACGAAAACTGAATCGTAGTCTCTTCGAATTCACTGATTTTAATATTATATTTAATAAGATATTTGTCCAAAACCTTAGCGTGCCAGATTCCTTCAAGTTTAGTTTTGGGTGGTTCAACAATTTTAAGAAACGGTACGGGATAGGTAAAGTGAAGCTGTGTGGAGAAAAATTATCCGCTGATGCCATACCGTTTGACCCAATGCGTTGAACAAAGATGGCATACGCTGCTCTAACCAACGGTTTTAAATGGGTATTGTAATAATAGAAATATGGCAAAAATAGGCTCATTACTCTACTATGATTGATTATTTTTGACACTTTTTAACTTTTTATTACTATTTGTTTATAGAAATACATGGGTTAATGCTTGAATGTAATTTTTTGTTTTGTTTTGAATATATCACGCTTCAAATATATCACGCTAAAATACAGACCGACCGTGATATAATCGAAACATTACTGTATTTAGGTTTCGTCATGCCGTATATGCCTTCTCATCGCGGCGATTTTGTACTTACAAGAAGTAAAAGTAAACGTCAGCCTGGAAAATGAAGTAATTCTAGGAAAGTTCAGCCTAAATTGAACTGGAAATCTGGCTGGTTAGATTTCGTACACGGGATCCAGTGGCATAACCGATTCTAACTAGAATCGGTTGTGCCACTGGAGCAGGAAAACGAACTGGAATCAGCCAGAATTCCGGTCCATTTTCGGCTGAGCTTAACTGGGATGTGTCTACCTTGAAAAGTGTCCTTAAAATCATTAAAAGTGACATTTCTGCGCAGTAATGCCATTAATAACGCCTCGTGTTAGGGTACCTGATATCTGCGGGATTCTAAAAGAGAGACGGTAAAGAAGACAAAATAGAAACAAAAACAATGAAACGACAACAAGAATTAATTTCCTCAAGCAAAACAAAAACTCTTTTACCGTTGTTTAATTTTCCAATTGTTCTAATAAATAATTATTATGGGTCATAGAAATACAGTCGTTACTCTGCATTCTTCCCATTTGTCCATTGCAAGAGATCGTCCATAAATGATGTAGCATTATATGGGGGAGGGGGAGTATTGTATTTTGTGATGATGTGTGACGACAGGGGGTACGAGGTCATGTCACGCTACGTAGCTTTTTTAAAGGGAATAACTAACATCATTTCTTTTTTTTTAATTTTACGGTGACAAGGGGGGGGGGGGGGCGAGAATTACCGTAAAGCTACGTAATTACCAGGAGGGGTATTTAGAGGTTTGTGACGAAATGCTACGATGGGGAAGGGGGGTGTTAAAAATCACTCAAAAAATGCTACGTCATTTGTGGATCTTCCCCAATCATTATTTCATGCGAAGTCGTAGTATGACAATTTTTCTATTTCGTTCTTCAAATTTTATAATTGTAAAAATAGTTCCACCTTTCATTTATTATCTTGCATTTCGCAAGCAGGGTGGGCACTATTAGTTTCAGTTAAAAAAATTGATGTGGTTGCGAGAATTACATTTTGTGCAATGTGTTCAACAGATGTCGCTAGTACATTGTGGGTGATGATTTTTTTCGAATTTTCTCCAAGCTGTAACGTCTGTTTGTATGTGCCTGATACAATAGAATCCGAAAATTTGAGAAAGGAATTGTACTGCCAAGAATTTTTTTTTTAGTTACATAGGCGTCAATATTCGTCACGCGGCCACACTCCGGCGCGCCGCCGCCGATGGGGTCCAACGGTGTGACGCCGCCAACGCCGCCGGACAAATATGTCGCTTACGCCGCCGCCGATTAAAAATGCATCGGCGCACACCTCTAAGCCCAGGTTGGAGTGAAATGTAGGTTTTGTTATTTATTTGTCCAGAAATATATTTATTTTTTATCTATTTATTTATTTATTTATCTATTTATATATTTATTTATTTATTTATTTATTTATTTATTTACTTATTTATTTATTTATTTATTTATTTATTTATTTATTTATTTATTTATTTATATTTTTTTTTATTTTGCTTGTAAATTTATTATTAGTTTTGTTATTATATTGTTTGTTATAATTGTTCGTTATTAAAAAAAATCAAGGAAACAAGTATGGCACATTAAATATTCTTGTTATTTGTACTAAAAATATTTCGTGACACCAACCAAAACGATAAAAATTTTGTAAATGTCAACCGTCATCGTTCTGTCATCACATAGTCATCGTCATCGAATGCGGGGTGGCAAGATGCGGTGCACGGGGGATATGGGATGGAAAGATGTCCGGAAAAATTGATAAAATACACCGTGAAAAGTAAATGCGGCCTCGAATAGTTTTTTCTGGCCCGGAGGAGTGAAGAACAGCAGCAACGAGTCACAAGTTACAAGTGACAGTGCGTTTCGAGGAAAAGTTCGATCATAAAGCTGGTCCAAGGGATCTAAAAAAAGTGTCCGTTCCGAAGATACACACGAACGTTTATTTCGGTTCGGGCTATCGAATGGTATAAGTGTGATTGTGACACTATTTTCCCGGATCCTAGCAATAAAAAGCGCTAGCGTGTCATGAGTGCAAGTCCGGTCAGTTGTAAGGCAAAGTTAATAAGCCATTTTGGATCATCGTGAGGACGACATCTTCGTAGGACCGGTGAAAAAACTTTGCCATAGTGACCGTAGTGATAAATCCCACTCGATACCAGTTAGACACTCGCGAAATTGTGCACGGTACCACTCCCGAGCCCCTCATAGTGAAACGCAGGCGTCCGCTACAGATAGACCGAGTTGCTGCAGCATCGGGAGACCCCGGCCGTTTGCCGGCCCCCGCATCTATTCCGGATCATCAAGAATCGCCCGCCTCGCATCCCGTTTGAAAAAAGTCGACCAACGATCATCACTGCCGCAACGGTATCGTCAAGAGAAGGTTTTGGTGAATAAAAGTGCGCAAGTTAATCGTTAAAATATTTTGTTTTCTTTTTCAAAAGAATAATTATTAATAAATTAAAAATGTAAGATCTCTATATACAAGTTGTGTCGTCCATTTTGTTTGCAGTACATTCCTTTAGGTACTTGTTTTCGCCGAAAATTAATTACGATTCGCTCAGTGACCATAGTGTGGGAAGAAAAGTCCGCTCAGTGTGAATTTTTCCAGCAGACAATAGTGAAACGACTCTAATAGTTGGTGAGTACAGTGTGGCCCCACCACCACAAGTAAAACGTAACGTATACGTATACGTAACAAGTGTTAGAAGCCGCTCAATTTTTACATACCGATCCATAATAAACTTCTCCTGAAAAGTCTTTCAATTGTCCAATTGGGCAAAAAAGGTAGCCGAAAGCAGTCTAAATTGATAAGATTTATCAGTTTTCAAAAATATTTGAATACAACGAAGATATATCAAAATATAATTTTTCATCGATAACTGAAAATGTCTCCGGAAGCACTGCTCGAGTAGAATTCAATCAGAACAATTTCAATAACTTCAGCCCTACGGTTATTTTTTGTAACTATTAGCGCTCAAATAAACGCTAATAGCCACAGTTATTAGTTTTACTTGTTTTTGTGAGAAAATCTTGTCTAACCCCAAAGTTACAGATCCATGAAGACGATAACAAAATGAATAAATAGAATGTTTAATAACAAAAAATCATTAAAATGAAACGATCATATTTAAAAAAAAATAAACAAAACGAATATAATTTATGAAATGAATGAACAGGAAAAAAGAGTATATAGAATAAAATTTAAAGACAGTTGTTTAAATGGAGTAAATGAATAAATTGAATTGTACGAATTCCAGAACCAGTGTTTCAGAATATTCTGAAATATTTGTGAAAATCCTATAATTACCATTACGTTCAGTCGATTACAATCCAGTCTCTTTCTACCAATCCTTATCACTTGCGAATTGTTTCGTTCGGAATTCTCATTCTGCAGCTATGGATTTATTAGTCTTAAACAAAACACAGGAATGGTTCAAACTACCAGAATAAGCATTTAAATTCATCGAAAAACAAGTGGCCATTGAAAGTGTCCCTGGACATGCCGAATAAAAATTAAAAAAAAAAACAAGGGGATTAAAAAGAAGCGTATAAATTGATCTATTTTTTGTATATATGGGTAGTCGAAAAGCCATCTAACAGAAGTACAACAGAAGCAGACCAAAGAAGTAGAAAAAATGAATACATGTAACATGAAATCAAACTATTTGATCTCATCTAAATGCCACCAAATTATATTTATTTACCACTAACAACAATTTTTTTCTAATAGAATTTTTTCATACGATGCTGACCGGGAAAAGAAGATTCGCATACGTCGGTAAATTAATCGTACCTTAATTTATCCAAACTGATCGAATGAATAGAATCGAATGCTCAAATTGAACACCAGAAAAAGTGACCAACAAATCCGAGGAAGCAAAAAAATGCGCGCTAGGCAATTAATTACCCACTATTCCATCATATACGCCAGCTCTGTATCTTTTCTCTGACCCAGCTGTCACTACAATTATTACTTCACGAACACTACAAACCTTTAACTTTTGCATTTCTTTAATGGTTTATCGTTAGTTTGGGCTGATGGAAAGTATGAAAAAGTACAAAACATAAAAAAGGCCCAAAAACCCTCTCAGCCTCCTCGATGCACCACTATCAAGTCGAAATGCACTAACCATCTTAAAGCAATTGTCCGTCAGAGTTTTCTTTAACTGATGCACGAAACATACTGGATAATGTTTGCAATACCGTCAAACCCATCAATCTAAAGGAGGGTGGTTGTGAGTGTCTGTTGCATTTGAATTGAAAATAATTGAATAAATGCGCGGCACCAAACGAATGAGTGACGAAGTAAACAACTGAAACATATCCTTCGGTGCGGCTGGCAGGAATTCCGATTCGTTTCTCTTTCAAGCTCACCCAGAGATTTCTGAGTATCAGCAATCAGTGTTACAGTAAGACTTCCGCATATACCCTATAAGCTTGCTCTGTTTCGACCAAAGCTGCTAATTTTCGAGGAGTTTGTTTGGGCTTGAAGGAGGAACAAAACTCAAATCATGTCCAACTATGTCTTATACTTGTTAGTTGCATCATTTATTCAAATAGTCACGCCGTTTATTAGCTCTGTGAACATCTCTCTACTCATACTAGGTATTCAACCAAATATACTCTAAACATACTTCACACTGTTCATGTATACTGGAAAATGCTAAACATGTCAACATTTAACATAAATTGACCAGTCTACTTTCTACTTCTGGCGCAGTCAGACGTACAATCGAGCCAAGTGAACAACAAGCCTCTCGATCTAGTGTGCATTGTCTCGAGAACAAAGGAAATATCGGATTATTCTTGTCACCATGAGTAAAGTTGACGAAAAAGCTCTACTCCGACCCAACGCTGCGGTCGTTGATTTTAAATTTTGTTTAAAACGACCGAGTTTTAGTGAAGTGGAATACCTTCTGAAGGTAAAAATGCAACTTAGACTTACGGAAGTGCTGTACCTTCAGTATCATCATCCTCGCAGTGCAGTGTTAATATCATTCAACACGTTAGCACAAGCCGAGCGTTTCGTTTTGAAGAACAACTTAAAACACGTGGTTGAAAGTGACAACGTTGGAATAAAGATTCCCGTATATATTGAGAATGATTATATAGATGTAAGGTTATATGACCTATCACCTCGTACCCCTCCTGAGCCAATTGCAAAATGCATGTCGCAATACGGAGAAGTAGAATCCGTTACACCTGATACTTGGAGAAACTTCTTCCCGGGTACTCCTAATGGCGTTTTTGTAGTGAGGATGCGGGTTGAAAGGCCTATACCCTCCTACTTGACAATAAAACTCAAAACTCACGGAACTACAGTTATGCAAACTACGCTATGCACCCATGAGGGGCAAACTCCTACGTGCAAGTATTGTAATCAGACAGCTCATCATGGACAACCTTGCGCGGAAGATGCAGAGGAAGACGCATCTCAACCGACTGCCAACTCATCTACGGCAAACCAACCCAAAACAGAGTTTTCAATACCAATGCCTGAGCCACAAACGGTGGCCAAATTTGTGGCAGCAGTTGCACAGACCATAATGACAACCACCAAAGAAGCATCCAGTACCGCAAAATCAACTGTAAGCAACATTGGCAAGGATAACAATAACAGTGACGGATTTACGGCTGGTCAACAATAAGTGCAAGAAACAAGGAAAAACATCTGATCGCGGACACCAATACAGCCAAAATAATAATTAGCATCACTTATTTCGACAGGTTTTTTTGAGTTTTAACGGAAATTCATTCACGTTCAACAACTCTGTAACCGCCGAGTTAAGCAAAAAAATTATATCATCCAATTTTAGGTCTGAAAGTCATTCCTAGCCCAGACAGCGGAAAAGTTTTTTTTAATGCCAAATTGTTTATTAATACCATCACAAATTATTTATGCCCATATAATATTTTTTCTTAGATATGTAATCTCCGTCAAAAAGCAATAAACATCGGTAAAATACGTGATTATTGTTAAAAAAAATGTTCCTAATGGGTGTGACTACTCACAACTTTCAAAAGAATCTTCTTCCTTGCGCCTTCAACAGAGCAAAGCAGAAACTCAAACTTTCCGTTCTCACAAGGAAACCTTCAACCGCAAATTTACGTCTACTGCACATTATACAGGGCTGGTGGTTTCCGTCATGATCGTTCATAACAGCTTGGTTCTTCTCGTGAACCGCAAAATACTGCCATGAGAGACAAGTTCCACGTAAATATCTCGAAATGATGTTTCCACCAGCGCAGACAAGCCGAGGCGCTTCTTTTCATTAGTAAATCTCGTGTTCGCTGCCTGCCTAGCAGACAGGGAGGAAAACACGGAAACTTTTACATCTACTTTATAGTTTTGCTGATTAACTTTACACCATGTTGTTACCTGCCGTCTTGTTTCAGCCCTACTGCGATGATGTGGAAATTAATTCCTGCTTATCCTGTTAGACAGACAGGATTAGCTTGTAACTTGACGTCGGTCGTATGGAACTAGTTAGCTTTCTGCGAAGCAAGAGAAGCAACATTTACATCAGATGCATGTTTCCCGTCTTAAGCCTTCTCCCATTCGTCCGTCAAAACTTACTTGGAATCGTGCTGGTGTAAATTGTATGTGACATGTCGGTTTGCTATTATAAGACTGAGATAATTTTAATGTAATATATCGAAAGTAAGAAAATAGAGACACGCACTACTTCCAAAGTTAAAAAATTTTCCCAAAACCTTAAGGCATGTTCTTGAAACATCACGAGTCGAAAGTTTCGAACAAGGTACTTGAAGTTCTAAAGTGTTTCGGTTGGAAAGGCGAAGAAAAATGTCAGCAGACAACTTTGTGTACAAACTAAAAATAGGAGAAACAAGAATCGAGAAGTATATATGTTTTCATAACTAATCAACAATTTTCTTCGAGGATCGTATCACCTTAGAATTAAACCTCATTGATATCGACTGCATTACAGAAATGCATGGGTTACTACGACGTATTATTTACGATCCCCAGCACACCAACAGCTATGTATTAACACTCGACCGCGAATGACAATTAAAGTGTACACCAACCAATGCTCCGTGCTAGACTGGAAAACAGAAACACATCGTTTCTTTAACCAGCATCAGCAGGACCGAAAGCGACCCGACTTGACAACGGCAGCAATTTTCCAAAACATTAGTTGCATAGGATTTTAAAATCCCATTTTTCGCTACCCAAAGGTCCCCATCAGTACCCTCTTTACGCATGGGCACACTGGGCCAGGGCCAGGGGCCCCGGACTTTTGGGGGCCCCCAACTTAGGATGAATATAGAATCATAGTTCCAAAAAATAGTAGCACTTAATTGTGTATAACTCTTTAGCTTGCGGGGAAACAATGGATCAGTTGCTCGAATTCACACATTGCACCTTATCCAATGTGATTTTAGAGAGCATCAGACAATCAACCGGAGTGATGGTAGCGATAGGGAACGAGGCACCACATTATCAGGATGGTATTAGACCAATTCAAACGTCAATCCAACATTTTCATTCAAGTTTCAAATCATGTTGAGCAAAAACATTTTTGAATTATCTTCTACAATGCTGGTTTAGTCTATTATGCACATACACAGCCATTACATGTGGGAATCTTGGAAAATTGCAGACTTTCACGTACAATTTTTCTTGTCAGTATTAATGTTTGTGGCACATATGGTTTGTGACACAATCATTAAAACGGCCAGGCCAACTGTGCAGCGTACAGAATGAAGATGATTCAAAATTATACGGCAATCAAATTATTCATTTAATGAAGAATTCAATCAACGAATCATTTTGAACCTTGAATAAGGAAGAAATGTGGACAACCGTACCGATCGTTTCAATTTGATGGGGATTTGGTAAATCGTTGGGAGTGATTTGGCTAAAAAGGTTAATGTCACTCCTTTGGTTCTAAGCTCCTGGGATAGATTATAGCGCCTTTACTCGCTCCAATGAAATGTTTTCTACAATACGTACCGTAAACCGGGGTGATATTGATCATTTTTCGAAGTGATCATTACATATTTTTTAACACCACACATTTTTTCAAGTTTAACATTTCAAGTTTAACATTTTTAAACCATGTCCTGATGTATGGTGAAGAAGATTTGATGGTTTTACCTCAAATTGTTCGCTGATAATTATTTGTCCAAAAATGATTTCAATTTCAAGTCCGCTTTCGTATTCCGGGGTGACTTTGATAACCTTCATGTTCACCCACATTAAATTCTTGATGTCAATATTTCATTCAAATGTTTGTTTAAACTAATTCTGGAAAGATATTCAATTATTAAATATTAAAAATAGATGTTAATTGGCATTGTACAAAGAATTCCACTCTACTGTAAAAATCGAATGACCAAAATTCGCAAAATTTGAGCCCAACTAGAATAAAAGAATCTTGAAACATTTTCAACTCCTCCACTTGTTTTATTTCAGTAGTTTATCAATATACAAAAAGTCCCTTCTATTTTAACGCTATGGAGTAATTAATATACAAAAATATTGCGAATTTTAGTTGGAGATAATCTGAAATTATTTCCAATTAGTTTTACAAAAAATTGTTTTCAAAATAATCGAATTATTAGAAATAAATTTGGCGCACCCCACTCTAAAGAAAAATGAAAACTCACCTAGAATTTATTACTCTTGTTAAAATTTATGCTTTATTTGTTTTATAAAAAATAGACACTATACGAAGTTTCGTAAAATAAGGTAAAGTGAAATTTCGGTTTTTTGTGGTTTTTGTACCCAAAAACCGAACAATATACTCAAAAAATATAACAAATCAGTATTTTATAAGTTTTAGAGCAAAACTCATTTCAAATTTCAAGGATTCGGTATACTATTCTGGCCAAATAAGCAATCTACGAGAAAAGTTTCGATTGATCAAAGTCACCACGATGATCAAAGTCACCCCGGTTTACGGTATATAAAGTTCGAAAGGCACCAGGAGTGGCAACAAGGTGGCAAAATTTGCACAAGAAAGCCGCACAGAAAGTGGAAGAAGAAGATGTCGAAATTCGTTGCACAGTCCTTGTTTGGCAAGCGATCCGCGCATGTGGAAAATTTTAATTTCTTCATCACAGGGATTGTGAATGGACAAATCTTCATGAGAACTTCTAAAAATGACTCCTGGACTTTTTATTTTTATTCAGTTGGTTTATTTGATAGGCACAAATGCGTTAACTTGGCGGTGCCAAACTCGTTTGTTTTTACATTTTGAATATCTTAAAACTAGGAGGTTACAATGTTGAAATATTTTTTTATAAAAGAGGAAATTTTTTACAGCTATCTTAAAACTAGACATTCAATGCTATATACAACAGTGGGTTACAGTAATCTGTTTAATTTTTTTTTTCGACTATCTTAAAACTAGGAATTCAGTTTAATTCTCCTCCTGGACTTCTTGAGATTTCACGATACTTTCGTGGCCAGATTAGGCATTTTCCACTATGCTGTCCTAGTCTGGTACAGAATCAATTATGTTATTTTTGTACGACACCCCGCCTTATCAAAAATATTTTAGGTCGTCAGAATCAGGAATCAGTAGTCGAAAATTTGTGCCTCACGGTCACGTGCATTCGTTGTGACCTATTTCGAGTGTTTTACATTACTGGTATTGAAATAAATTTTTTTGTAACTTAAATTTTTGTTCAATTATGTTTGGGTTTACATTTTGTATAATTTTGCAGTCAAAGTGATATAGCATTTGCTTTTCGTATTTGATGAGCTTCGTTGGTAGATGGTTGCATTTCTGTTTGTGGGCGATTATTAATGAACTGCTAATAGTTGTGTCAGTGAATTGTTGAAATGAATTGTGTTGTTCATATTAATAGGTTCGAGTAATTTCGAAAGTTGAAAAGGCTAATTATTGTTATTTTTTTTTCTTTCTGTCTCTTTCTGCACTGAGTGCTTATCACCGACATCAGAGAGGCGACTCTACCATCAAAACCCTAGACTTGCCACTTAACTACCGGCGCCGAGTTTGAGATACTAATTTGTTGAATATGAAAATACGTAGTTGTTTGCTATCTTCGTTTCTCCGAACCGTTCGCTATAAAAGAAAGTACAAAACTTCTGTTAAAATATATAACAAAAATCTACCTCACCGGCAATTTGTGTAGGAAGAGACACTATTTCAAAGAATCCTGAAGCGAAAAATATGAATATCTAAAAAGAATGAACTTCGAATCGCGCGCTTCGACATAATATCGATTGATTTCAATGACTGCCATATTCAATATTATCATCTGTAAATGTAGTTGAATTATGATTGAAAAAAGTGTGGCTTTTTTTAAATTGGGAATTGACTTTTTCCAATTGAGAACAACTTTGTATCAATGTAACTTTTGTAAATCACGTAGTCGTCATCTTTCAACAAGTTGATTTTATTGGCTCATGACAATGATTGAATGAATCGTCGACATTGTAAAATGGACGTTTAATGACGGAGGCACTCTTCAGCCCCCAACAACGGCTTACAACAATGAAGATCAGATTATATCATATGGGGTGGGAATAGCGCAGCTGGTAAGTCCATTACACTGTACGCAGCTCACTTGAGTTCGAACTCCCATAACCGCATATAGTATGTAATGCTTTTTGTCACTTTCGGTAAGATTGGTCAGAAATGCTATATCTTTTTAAGATCTATCAAAATCATTTTCTGTTTTTCGACGGTACCTGGACATTTACAAGGCCATCTATAGTGATGGAAATCTAAATTTTTTCTCGATATATTTTGATACCTACAGTATTTTTAATACTTTCACATGGTTGAATGATTTGGCTTAAATTTGAAAAATATAAAATATATTTCAAGGTGGCATAGATGGCAGTATATGCCTGTTCAATTATAGGGGCCCCTCAACGCAGTTGTGCCCAGGGGCCCCGAGTGGTCTTAAGACGGCTCTGGTCCCCATCGTCGTTAAAGTCAGGTACGATGTGCTGACGTTGACAAAAGCAGATGTCCATGGGACTGGCACACAGCATGGTAAGTTGTTCTGTTCCTTAGCTTTTGGTGTAGGCGAGTAACGTACAAATGAAGGGGGATTGGAATCTAGCAAGTTTGTGAAGCTTTAGAAGTCTTTCTTATAGATGATTCTGATTAGTTGTGGTAATGGGATTAAAGTGAAAAATTACTGCTCTAATCACAAGGTTGCTTCGATGCGAAACTGTTGAATGGACCTTCATGGTGCTTTGTTATTGACTGTGAATCTTGCTGTAAATTAATTCCAGTGAAACTGCGTATAAGATTAACAAATAAAACTCTCATTAAAAGTCAAGCAATCAAATTACTCACCAGACACTGAATCTCGCAGATCCAGCGGCCATAAACCGATTCCCCCGGTCGAGTTCAAGTGACTTCCTGTGAGCGGAGCTATAAACGTTTTCGCAGCATTCATTGTTCCCGTTATCTGTTGATAGCTTAATTACAGCCATTAAACAGCCCGCCATCATCCTTATGCACGCGATCCCGATAGAACGCGGGCGGCGCCTAATGAAGAGAGAACCGAAATTGTTGTAGTATATTCCTATCTGACTCTCTCGCCAGCTCACTTTCATCAACCCGTAGTAGCGGAATGAACCAGCGAGGAGCCTCCAACAATGACAGGAACCGACATGCCATAAAGTAGTACATTAATCAAAGTGATAATGCCCAACCTCATTTTCGTGCGGACCGCTCACAGCACCGTCGGCCGGGCGGAGGTGGACCGTTCGGTTCTACCCTCATCGGGGCACGATTTCCCTTCTGCTAGAGATAGTGCTACACATATTTGAGTGGGTGCTGGCTTGGTTGGATGTATGATGCTCCACTTGCAACGTAGATTACGAATTTTCGGAACCAAGCCTACTCGATCGGTTTGACTGGTGGTGGTCCCGGTCGCATCGCAACCGAGTGTAGGATATAAATTGACAGGATTTTGTTCGGTGTCAGCGCTATGCTGTCACTCACGGGCTGGAATGGGAACTAGTTTACTTTCTGGGGATTGCTGGATTAACATTTTCCTTTGCGTGACCACAGGGCGTTTGGTGTGGTGGAAAGTGTTGCCAAAATGGCTGGATATAATTCGGTTTCGGAAATTTTCTAAGCTCTTCGTATTTCATGACGTGTTTAAGTACACACTTAGAAAAAATTATGTAAATTTACGTCTCCTGACCCTGACATATACGAGCATCAAAAATAACTTAGTTTTACGTTTGATTTTAATTTTACATGACGTTTAATTTCGTAAATCATGTAATTTTACTCCACATACAGCGTTTGTTCTGAATGGTAGGAAGTGTAATTTTATGTCATTGCGCATGTAAAGTATATGTTTCATGTAAAATTAAATGGAACACGGTAATGTTCCGTGATTTCGTAAATTACGGTTTGTTGATTTGTGTCATGTTTACAATTACGTCAACGATAAAATTCAGATTTTTTTGGTGTGTAAATTTTCGTAAAGAATGCGTTCAATTACTTCTTAAAAATTACAACATCTGTTATATGCTATTATATTTCTATAGATGTCAATCTATATCTTCATTTACAGATTGCAGAAGTTAATTGCTGAAGTATCACATATTTTAAATATTTAATGCTAAGAAAATACTGGAACCAGAGCTCAGAAAAATTGACATCCCCGTGTGAGCTTGAAAGAGGAACAAAATTCAATTCATGCCAGCCGCGCTGAATGAAATTTTTCGTTTTTTCCCCACGTCATTCATTCTCTCGCTGCAATCCAGTCAATTTCAATACTTAACTGAATTTTGTTTCATAATTAACTTATAATAAATGCAACATAAATAAATTACGCAATTCATTTATGCTTGAAAATGTTAAATGTGTCTTCTTCTAGTTATAACTTCTTCTTATATAGCAAATTAATGATGAAGATTTTGGTTCGGTAAATCTAAGCAGAAATAGATAACTGAGTTAAAGATTTCGCACCACTGCACAGTGGTCCAGAATGCGAATTTAGTAGGAATTTTAACTTTTTTGCTAAAATTAAATGACTTAGCCTTACAACATGTTTGGCAAAGTTGTTGTAGTTTGCAAGGCCCTTCTTTTGGTTTAAACCGGGTGGCTCTAAATTTTGCAATATTTAAAATAGAACTTTTTAACAGTTTGAGATAGAGCTTTACTGTCTTCGATGAAGTTGTAGGGCAACACATTTTAAACAAACTTGCTGAAGACATGCAAGCTCTAGTTTTTATATTTTCCATTAAACGAGAAATTCAGATGTAAGCTTTAGGGTGTTCCTTAATAAAACGGTTTTATTTCTATAACTTTTGAAGTTTTTATTTTACGCTAAAGTACCCTTTGGACAACTTGAAGGTTTTTTTAAGGGCGCATAATTTGCTTTAAAACACCAATTACTTAACTTTTTTTCGTTTTAAAGTTATAAGAACTTTTATATAAAAAGTATAACTTTTTCAAATAGAATTATCTTCGATTCGGGCACTCAACATTGAATACTGTTGCTTTCATATGAAATAGCATGCTTTGTAGTATAGATCACCAAAAAAATGGCAAATCCGATATTTTTTATATCTTGCAATATTGACTCAAAAAATAGTTTATTTTTAGTAAAAAGTATATATAACTTTCTAACGAGCGAAGCTTGAGGTTCAATATATTTAGACAAATTGTTCTCCTTCAAAATATCTGAAAGTATTTCTAAAGTGATCTTAATGAAAAATCAAAACAGCAAAAGTTATACAAAGAAAACCATTTTTTAACAAACACCGTTTTTTTTTTTGGTAAATTTCTTGTAAAATGAAAAGTACACGACATAGAGTTTCAGTGTCTTTGACAAAGTTTTTTAAAATTTCATTTTCTTTAATTTTTTGGAAGACAGCGAAACTCTATCTCGAACCATTAAAAAGTAAATTTTCTGATTTTAAAAAAATAGAACCACCCTACCCATTATTTAAAATAATAGAGAAGTAATGTAAAGTGCAATATTTTATCATGAAAACAAAACTACATTTTTTATATTGTACACCGTGAAAATAATTTAAACATAGTACAAAGAGTCAATTCATGAAAAACCAAAATTTTAATATAACTTTTTCAGTTTTCATTTTTTTTTCAACCTATCCTTCAGATGTTTTTCAGAGTTTTTGAAGACGAACATTTTCTTCTAATACATCAAAACTCTAGCTTTTATTGTTCAGAAGATATAAGCACTTAATATTTCAAAAATATTTTTTTTTAAATCAATTTTAAAATTTTTTAAAAAATATCGTATTCGACATTTTTTACTCAATTATAACTCTTCATGACCTTATTTATAGTGCAAAAAGAATTATCTTTTATTTGCCCCAAATGAGTGATATTGTTATTGCAAACAACCTCATTTTTGGCGAAAAAGTGCTCATTACTTTTCAACGGAAATAGCTACATACATGGTGCCACGAAACAAATTATTCGCCTTGAAACAATCTTAAAGTTATCTGAAGACTACTTCAGTTTTAAATTGAATACAGCAAAAGTTATTGGAATAAAGCTGTATTTCGAAGAAACACCCTATGTTCCGACTTTAAATTTGTTGTAAAATAAAAAGTATGACAGATAGAGCTTATATTTCTTCAGCAAACTTTTCCAAAATTTGTCGTTCTACAACTTCGCTGAAGTTCGTTTGGCTCTAGCTAGAATGATTAAAAAGTTTCACGGTTGCGTTTCGGCTTCGCCTCATCAGAAACCGACACTAACTTTTTGTCGGAATAGATTAGCGACGGCTTGACGCAAACCCCTTAAAACTAAAACACACTTTGCGTTTCAATCGAACGATTGATCAAACGTGATGTCCCGTCGGAGCAGAAGTTCTGTTTATGCCGATGAGACACAGTGAAGTCGAAACTTTTCTTGGCTTAGCAGGCCTATGCGAAAGCGCTATGATATATTTCACCCTAAGGAGGAAAATTGGGTAAACATCAAAATTTCTCACCAGGGCGATAATTTTTTGCGGTAAAACCAGTCTTTGCACTTGAAAGGCACAAATCCTTATTTGTTACACGGTTGCGTTTCGGCTTCGCCTCATCAGAAAAAGTTAATTTTTTGATCTTGGTAAAATTAGAACCACCCTAACTGTTGTTTTAACAAAAAGAGGAGGTCATAAGCTACGAAAACTTCTCCAAAGACTTAATAAGGCTAAGTTGTTTAGTTTTAGTAAAATCTTAAAATTCCTGCTAAATTTACATTCTGGACCACCGTGCACTGGCTGAAACAACTATTAATTGTCAAATTTAATAATTGTTCGTTGATTACTCCTATTATTATTAACTATTTACAAGGATTTCAATCTTGCCTTTGTCGAAAATAATGTATATTTCAAATTAATGCAATTAAATAAACAGCAACTATTGCGGTCTATCCCGAGCGTGATCGTCTTTTTTGGAGGGGAATCGCTACTTTCATTAATTACTTTTCCGTCTGCTGCTTGTTGATTGTTACCTGTTGAGCGAGTAAAGGCACTTTATCCTAGGCTTATTAGCCAGGACAAGGTGGAAATACTTCTGTCACATCACAAAGGACCAAAAGAGTGACATTAATCTTCTTAGCCAAGTCACTCCCAACGATTTATCATATCCCCATGTCCTCTTTAAGTTTCGAAATGATTCGTTAATCAAATTATTCATTCATTGAATGATTTAATTGCCGTTTAATTTTGAAACATCTTTAAACCCAATTCTGCACAGTAGGATGCTTTTCAATGCTGGCTGTGAAAGGGTTAGAATAGAATATAATAGAATGCTGCTTGTTGGTTGTTTCCTGTCCACTGCCTCACTTTCGTGTACGTCCGTGTACTTGTTACTAGAGCAGTTTTGATTTTCACTCTTTGACGTTTTTTATGTTTCCTGTGTTGACCTGTGTTGACTCTGATGTTTTGTTCCCAAAATCGTGAACAAAGTGTCATGAATTTTGGAACATTAACATTTTTACGTTACGAAAACAGGAACCTGAACAAAAATCAGGTGATTTATGCTGCTGTGCAATTTCCCTTCAGTAACGCCTATATATTGCTTTTATTAGTGAAGGTATATGTTTATGTTAGTTCGCTTAGTTAGTGCTCGTGAAATATTTCACAAAATCATGAAATCTGATTCATAGAAACGTGAGGTAGTTCATGATATTATGCACTACTTACCATTCGTGCTCGTGAAATAGTTCACAAAATCGTAAAATTCACTCATGGATTCATAAACTGATTCATGATTTCTAGTACATGATTCACGATCTATCTTGAGTTCTGCTGTTTTTAAAGAAAATATTCCTAATTATTTTCAATTTTTTTGCAAGTCTGAACATGGTCATGAAATTTTCACGTGAACTATTTAACAAAATTTGGGAACACCCTACCCACTATTTAAATGCGCGCGAGTATTAGGATATGGTAAGTATGAATTCATACTAAACCTACCCATATTAAAACCTCAACAGCAATAGCATGATAACCCCTATTGTCGGCCGCCGCCATCTTCATGGTTCACAGGGAAGAATAAAGTAGAAGGTAGACGGAAAGTGTTGATGCTTAGCCTACTTAACGGAAGGACGACTCATCAGACTCTTCCATAGGTGTCGCGGAGTTGGAAGTTTAAAAGGGTTAAGGTCTTATTATTGATTAGTTAGCTTTCGAGTTCCCGACCACTCGAAAAAAGAAAAAATCTTTCTTATTTTTTAGGTTTTTTTTAAATATAAACTCTGGGTAGCCAGCTACCGAGAGTATCCTATATTTTCTCAACAAACGAGCTGGACCCTGTTGTGGTTTTTGTGACGTGTTATTTCAACAACTGTTCGAACTATTTGCGTAGGGAAAGGCAATTTTCGTTCGATGCCAATGCAGGTTGACAACATTGCAGTAGAGCGCGCTGCTAGTAGAACACCAAACGATTCCACCTGGCCTAATTTAGGTGTTGAACGGCGCCGCTGCAATAATGGAAAAAACCCGTGCAAGCCTCTTCCCATTGACTCCATTTATTTGAGTGATTTGTCAGTTTTGGGCGTTGTTAAACCGTAATTTTCGCCGTAATTTTCGATTTACTTCTCGGGATTTCCATCAATGGTAGCATTCATGTTGCCCCCGGTCGGATGTTTTTATTCGCTGTTTGTGCTTACTGGTTACTGTTATAGATCGGTCATTATCGACAACTGTTGATTGTTGGTTTGGAAGCTTTCGGTGCAATCGTTGTAACTTCGCAGTTCGTAACGGCAGTTGATTTAGTGGTACTGAGCCCGATCGTTGTTGAGATTGTGTTTGTTAATGAGCACTCTGGAGTCGTTGGTTTAACAGCTGGTTGTGGTTTGGCATAAGATGAGCGTGTACCGGTCTTGTACGTAACAGATGGAATTTCTTTAGCAGCCTCCGAGCAAGCTATTCCGTGGTGTAGCGACCGATCACAGAACTGACACATAGGAATCTGCCAATGTTCGCTGATTAAATGTAACACCGTGTGATTTGCATTGGATGGTCAGATATGAGGGGATAAGTTTTGTCGACCGCCTTCTCACCGTTGCGGAGAAGTTCCTCCAAGTATCTTCCGTACTGGTTTCCACTTCACCGTATTTGATAGTGGCGAGATTACTACGCGGTGCCAGGTCATGTGGCTTAGCTTCAATAGTATCATTGTCTATGTATATTGCTTATCGGTTGTTCAGTCTACCCTATCCCTCGCTCTCGTGTGCATCCATGTCGTTGTCGCTAGAGCAGCTTTGATTTTCACTATTGGATGTTTTTACGCTTTTTGTGTTTCTGGGTGACCTTGGATTATCTTCTTTTTTGGCGATTCACTCGTTAGGTTTACGGGATGTTGGTTTAAACCTATCGAGGCTAATTGTTTGGCTGGCTGTCTGTAGCTTAGCCGTGGCCGTTTTCCAGTGTGCGTAATAGTAGACCCATTTTCTTCAGTCGAATTTCACGCTAAATTCACGTATTCAGAGTTGGCAGAGCCCTTTCAGATTTTAATGAACATTACTTAGCATGAAGACTTTGTCACAAAAAGTCACTTTGCATACTTTGTTTTCAAAAAAAAGATCTAGACTGTCTTTTGAAAAGGGTCATACCTTTTTTACCAATTTTTTTCAAATGGCTATAGCCTAAATATGACAAATCCTGCAAAAAAATGTTGTAGCAGTGATTTTCACAAAATTAGTCAAATTTTTGAATAAAAATATTGAAAAAATTCTTAGACGACTCCTACACTGATAAAATCGATTTAAAAAATTTAATGTCAATTTACGAAAAAGCCCCATCTTTGATTTGCATGAAATTTTGTTCCAAGATAGGTAATTATGTTCGCTAACTACCATCAAAACTTCAATTTGGGCACTTTCAAAGAAAAAAGTTATTTAAAAAGAACTTTTCCTTGTCCAAACTGAATTTGTTTTTTCAAGGTATTTTTATTCAGGGTCCGTATCCTGGAGACCAGAACGCAGAATCTCGAAAAGAGAATTCAGACTCCAGATTCCATAGCCCAGAGTCTAGAGCCCCGAGGAGAGAGACCAAAATCCAGAGTCGCGAGTCCTTAACCCAAAATACTGAGGCGAGTCTAGAGTCCAGAATCCAGAGCTCAACGTCGAGAACACAGAGTCCAGAGTCTATAGCGCAACGATCAGAACCCAGAGTTCCGAAGACAGAGCTCAGAGTCCAGAATCCAGAGTTCCGAGTGCAGACTTCAAAATACAAAGTGCAGAGTTGAGAGCCCAGTGTTCAGAGTTCAGATCCCAGAAACCAGAGTCCAGAGTTCTTATCCCAAAATACTGAGCCCAGAGTCCTCAGCACATAATCCAGAGCCCAGAGCCCAAAGTCTAGAGCCCCTAACCGAAAATAGTGAGACCAGAGTTTAGGGTCCAGATTCCAGAGCAGAATCCAGAATCCATAGTTCAGTTTAGATAACCCAGAGTGCCAGGGAGAAGAAGAGTCCCGAGTACAGAGTGCATAGTCCAGAGTTTAGAGTCCAGAGTCCACAGTTCAGAGACCAAACTCCAGAATCAAGACCCAGAGCCCATAGCTCAGAGACCACAGTTTACAGCCCAGAGTGCGTAGTAAAGAATCTCGAGGCGAGAGCTCAGAATCGATAGTCAAGAATACAGAGTCCAGAGTAACTGAAAACAGAGTCGGGAATCCTGGGTCCAGAGTCCAGAGCCTAAAGTCCTCAACCTAAATTACTGTGGCCAGAGTCCAGAGCACGAAGTACTTAACCCAACATACTGCGACAAGAGTTCAGAGCACAAAGCCCAGAATCCAGAGGAGAGAGCCCACAGTCCAGAAACCATAGACCCGAGTGCAGAGCCAAAAGTTCAGAGTCCAGAGTCTAGAGTTCAGATTCCAAAGTAATAGATAAAGAACCCAGACACCAGAGCCCATGGTTCGGAGTCCAGAGTGCATAGTACAGAAATTTAAGGCCAGCGCTAAGAGCGCATCATCCAGCGATGAGGGTGAAGAGTCCAGAATCTACAGTTCAGTGTCTATATTCCAGAGACCAGAACCTAGAATCCAGAGTGCCGAGGGGAGAGCCAAGAGTCCAGAATCCAGAGTCCCGAGTGCAGATTCCAGAATTCAGAGTCCAGAGTTCGGATTCCAGAGTCCGGAATCAATACCGCAGAGAACATAGTTCAGAATCCATAGCACAGAATATCGAGCCCAGAACCCGGTGTCCAGAATCCAGCGTAAAGAGTGCAGAGTCCAGAATCCAGAGTTCACAGTCTAGAATCTAAACTGACTGGGTATTTTCGGAATGGTCTTGACAAGTAGGTGCCATGTTGAAATCCAAGATGGCGACTTCCACATGTAAATTATTACGATTACACTTCGAATTGTTTATCTTTGCACAACACTTCATGCCATTTAACTTTGATTTATACAATTAATCCATAACTGCTTTAAGGCCTTAGTACAGTTATTTGGTAAAATGAGTATTGATGCAGGTAAGGTACAGGTAACCAGAGTAATATGCCAAACAAATATCAAATTCGTTACTGACACTTTTTGCATGTATCAGGCAACTAGCAGTTGGGAAATCGGATTGTGAGATGACTTTCATTGGTTTAGTTTTCGCTAAAAATACACTGAAAAAAAATCAGTTTGGCAAGGAAATTTTTTGTTTAAATAACTTTTTTTTCCTTGAAAATGCCCAACTTGAATTTTTGACAGTAAATTCGATCGCGAATGAATTTTTCCTTAGTGGACGCTCTTTGTTTTTTGATTTACTTATCTCGCCCACCATACCGGAGGAAGCGAAGCTTTTCTGTTTCGAGCGTATGTAAGTAACGAAGCGACACGGATCAAATTTGTTCGTTTGGTTTTCTATGAACAAGCGGTGTTTTTAGCTTCCTGTCTCTGTGAGATCAGAGGGTAGACTGCTGTTCATTCATGTTTTCATTAGCTTTTTGGGAGATTCCCACTCTTGATGTTATCTACGAAATTATTACATACAGTACACACATGAGTTCGTCTTCAAACGGCGCAGAATAATTCGCAGAAATGCAATTTTATGTGTATTAAAAGTACACCAGAAAATTTAGCTCACACATCGCAAGAATGCAACATCGCCAACTTGCAAACCGAAGCTAGATCTGAACAGAACAGCACGGAACACTTTTTTGTCAAAAAAGGCTGCGGGTGGTTTTGCAAACATTCCTTGATATATCCTGATTCTTATGTGCAAATCGCCTGCCAAATCAGGTATTTTTGGGAAACTTTTTCTGTGCAAACTTAACTTGAGCTTTTTCTTTTCTTATAGCCGTGTAAAACTGTTGAACCCTGGGACTTGCTCGAACTCCGCCTTGA
This sequence comes from Topomyia yanbarensis, assembly GCF_030247195.1. Taxonomy (NCBI): domain Eukaryota; kingdom Metazoa; phylum Arthropoda; class Insecta; order Diptera; family Culicidae; genus Topomyia; species Topomyia yanbarensis. The sequence goes on from NC_080672.1 coordinate 27,261,874, forward strand.
CGTATATTTAGTAGTTCATTGGTGGCCTTGAAGTTTGTGATATCTCCAATCTGTTGCCGATATTTCTAATGGAAAGATTTGAATTGCTTTTGAAAGTGCGGGCGGTTACTGCGAAATTTTAATTTCGATTTTCTCCCGAACTTGGTTTCCTAACAGTCGTCAGACGTCCCCCAAAACACAATAATGAAATTTGTCACAGTCGATTTAATAATTTTCAGGGATTTCACCAGGGCCATCTTTAGATCACTCGGGGCCCCTGGGCACTACTGAGCTAAGGAGCCCATACAATTGCACAGGTATAAATTGCTAAATCTACTCCATGCCACCCTAAGATTTTGTATCCAAAGTTGAGTCAAATCAGTCAATCATGTTGAATTCATTAAGAAAATAATATAGGAATCAAAATATATGGAGAAAAAGCACGGTTTCAGTTTTCCTTCTCTATATATTCAGTATTTTATAAGGCACGTTTGCGACAGCTTGAAGGTGCTTATTTCTTCTTTTTTAATTTTAAATTTCTTAAACCTAAAGGATTACACATTGGGATATATCTTTTAACCAAGAAATTTGACCGCTAGCTGAAGACTAGGGATACAATTCGATATGCAAATGCGGGCAATATACTTTGATTGAGATTAGGAGGACCAATTACAGTAACTTTTATGAACAATTATATAGTTTGGAGTTTTTAGCAAGAAAGACTAAAGAGAAACAATTTTTTAACCATCTTAAACCTAGGTATACCATTCTATATACAACAGGAAGTGATTTACTTTTGTTAACTTATTACGGCATTTAATTAGCAAGGGACTGGAAAGTGAAGTATATTTTGCAATATTAAGAGCCATAGTAGTCAAGAACTATGGCTCTTAATATTGAAAATATTACCAATACATCCCGGAGGATATCCATTAGCCGAGACCTGGCGGAACTGTACTCGGTGCACGCCCTGAAAATGTGCTTGATGTCGTGATAGCCATCGCCACAAGCACAGATACCACTATCCACGAGTCCAATACGTCGGAGATGTGCATCCAGCGTGTAATGGTTTGCCATGAGTGGGGCCATCACACGAATGAAGTCACGACCCACATCCATCTCCTTGAACCAAGGTTTCGATTACCGAATGTAGCCACCGTCCTAACTCTCCATTGCTCAAAGATGTCTGCCAACTTTCTAGCGTCCTCTGACGATAGATATTGAAAAATTCATTGAAGCAGATTGGTCTTTCGTAGATGTCACCTTCTAGTTAAAGAGACCGCTTCTTCATCACCTGGGATGGAGTAATGCTAGGGAACCCAAACTAAGGTAATCTTGTACGATCTTACAGACAAAGCACACAGGAGCTCCCAGATTTTCCCCAGGAAATATGGAATGTGCTTTCTAGGTTTCATTGAACGGAGAGCTTCTATTGAGCTAAGGCTGTCCGAAACAATAAAGTAATGATCGGTAGACAAGGTATCAATAATCCCAAAGTTATACTGAATAGCAGCGAGTTCAACGACGTAAATTGAAGCAGGATCATTGAGTTTGAATGAGGCGATGAAGTTTTAATTGAATATACCGAAGCCAATGGAGCCGTCGAGGCTTGACCTGTACTACGAAAGATGCTTGGGATCACGACATATGTGATCCGGGATTCTACGAATTTCGTCTTTCATGGATGTGTCGAAGAATACAGTTGAACCCGAAGCATGGGGGAGATTGACACGGTTGGGATAATATGAAGAAGGTTTGATATTTTATGCCATGTAATCGAAGTACAAGGGTTTGAGAATTGAGCTCGACAAGCCTTTCGAAATTTGCAATTACTAACGGGTTCAAGATATCGTATCGGATGAGCTATCGAAATGAGAGGTGCCAAAATTGATTTTTCAGCGGAAAGACGCCCGCCAGCACTTCTAAACTCATCGTATGTGTCGAGTGCATGCAACCCAAAGCAATACGCAAACAACAATATTGGATTCGCTCTAGTTTGATGAAATGTATGTTCGCAGCGGAGCGGAAACAGAAGCTCCCGTACTCCATCACCGACAATATCGTTGTTTGGTACAGCCTGATCAGGTCTCCTGGGTGGTCACCCCACCATGTTCCGGTTATTGTACGGAGAAAGCTGATCCTTTGTTGACACTTCTGTTTCAGATACCTAATTTGACATCCCTAGGTTCCTTTAGTGTCTAACCAGACCCCGAGATATTTGAAAGTTGAAACCTGAGCAATAGTCTGACCTATTAATTGAAGCTGTAGTTGAGGTGGTTCACGCTTCCTTTGAAAATACCTCTAGCTCAGTTTCCTCCGAGGGGAATTCGATAAAGCGGCACAAAAAGGCAAATAGGTAGACGAACTTTATCAAAGAGGAGGTAGTTTGGTAGGGCTGACTCGGCGAGGGAGTCTGAGTTGACATAAGTCCTCTTTCCGTCAGCTGCGATTGAGACTGAGTGCAATCGTTTGCACTCCAGTATCTCCACTGGCTAAAGCATGGGATCTTTTAAACAGACAACTCCGTGTGTCAGCAAATCCGCGCAATTCAAACTCGAATCGGTGACGACCCCACTTATTTCAACCTGGTTTGCTGATACATATACTCTGCACTCCTTCGTAAAAGGCCAGTGATATCATTTGCCTGCTTCAATCTGTTCACCACCGCACGAAGGTTATTGGGGTGAATTTTCGATATTTCTGTGTCGGCCGAATATATTCGATATATATCGCTTCGAGCCATTGTCAGAAGAAGTCATTTTTGCATGGACCTATTGCCGAGTGCAAGTTGGTAAGAGGTACAAGAATGAAGGATGTAATATAATAGCGGTACTTATCTTGAAGAAGAGTATTCAGGCAGTTCACAAGAAACGAAACACTGCCACTGCTCTGCCGGTCAAATAACGGCTATCGCGCGTACACAAGCGTAGAAGAAAATACCAAAACCTCCAAAATGCGCAGAACGAGCAAGATAATCTTGTAATTAGATTAGCACTATTCTTTATGACTTTACACTGCACGTATTGGAAAGATCTATTCATCGCTCCGAAAGTTACCGTACAAATGCCCGAAAAACTATCTGTGCAAACATTTAATTTTATCTGCAAAATTTTAGCTTTTTTTCGAATCTTTCGCCGAAATCACAACAGCTGATATCTGAGTAAATGATTTTTTTTTCTGGGATCTCAGTAAAAGTGACATTTGATAAATGAGATTCGGAAAATATTTCACCGAAAATCAGCAAACAAATTTCACTTTACTGATATATCAGTTTCTAAATTCACTGACTACACGACTGTTGGGAAATTGCCGAGTCGAATTGAGTGTGTACTATTTATAAACTTGTAAAAGAAAATAGATACTAAATACTGATTCTACAGCCATAGTCTGTTCAGTGGACCCGGGGCTATTAGGACCGTGGGGGTAATTCGAATCCACTAGATTTCTCAGAAAATCGTAAGACTTTCTGACTGTCGTAAATATTCGTGGAAACGCTATTCTAAAACATTAATTTTGACAGTCAAATCTAATTCTTTGGTGTTTTTGGAAAGGAGACACTTGTTTCATTTTTTGCCATCCTCAAAACAAAAATCACTTCAATGGTAAAATCGTGATTAAAGCAACAAATAAAAGTGATGTATAAAAGGTATTTTAGAAAGTCTACGGCTTCTATTCTATGGGATGATTGTTGTTTGAGTCAAAACACAGATATTTTCAAGGCTCTCACCAGTTTTATGCAAAATGAGCGTACGAGGTTATTCGGACCTCCTATTGCATCAAACATTGTTCAACGGCTTGCAGCTACGCAAACGATGGCATACGTCACAGCAAAGAAAATACATGATGCTCCAAACAACAGTTATAACTAACCAGATCAAGTTTTTGTGACGTAATATTTCATAGGTAAACATAATTCCACTGTAAAAAAATGACGGTACGAATTGCCCCGTAGGAAGGTCCGAATTACCCCTACTTTATAAAAAGTTGAAAAAACCTAGAGTTTTGCAAACCATCGTCCAGCTCTGCCATGAAGTGATGCTAATGAACTTTTACGGCACTAAAATGTAGCTGAGGTTTCAAACTAACAATTAGGACCTTTAACCGATAAATTCTCTGACAAAAATCCACCTAAAAGGGCGATTTGCTTAGGTAGGTCCAAATAGCCCCGGGTTTCCCTATCATATACGTTGCTGTTCCGCCTTATGACTACGTGCCTGACAACACACCATAACATTTTCAATTTCATTTCGTGAGTTTATGGTTTCGATTTGGCTCTGATATCACATTGCAGTCATGCACATAATCAAATCTTTCTATTAAACGAATTCCATAGTGGACAAGATCAGAACATAATGACATTTAGCAGATATTTAACTTATTGACGAATACATTTGGTTTAATCTGTTGCAACATTGATTGGACTATGATTGCCAAGATAAGTCGGTTTACAAATACAGGTCGGACTCGATTATCAGGGGTTTGCAAAAAAATCTCACCCCGGACAATCGAATCAAACTTCTTTGCGTTATTTTATGAATTAAAGCTTCATTCGTGGAGAAATTGGAAATAAAATGGTCAGGGTAAATTTTCCTATTATGGTAAATGTAAATGTACCTATTTTGGCTCTAGTCGATTTTTCAGGATTTCAGGGTGTGATTTATATTTTCAGTTTGTTTTCATTTATTATTCATATTGGTAACGAGTTAACGGTATGTATCAGTTGTTTATAGCTATTTGCAGACTTCCCAAATGAACATCGAACACCATGTTCGCTCTAGTTCTGTACTCATCTTAAACCCACATTTAGTGTGCAAACTCGAACGCGCTAATGCGTACCAAAACACGTACACATGTTCGTCTGCACAACCGAACCCCATGTACGCACGTGGTGTTCGTACACACAGATTCTTGACACTAGTTTTTTTCTTTCTATCACTCATCATCACTAGTGTTGACTCATTCTGTTTTGTGTGTGCCTTTCTTGTGTACGCACACGGTGTACGTACACGGTGTTTAAACCTAAGTTTGCACATCGTTGGCTTGGGTTCGGTGTTCGAGGCGAACCTGTACACAAAGGCAAAGAAAGTTTGAGGTTGAACGCGTGCACGAAATTTTGTTACACATCTGCAAACTAATCGATGTTCATTAGAAGAAGACTGGCTATTTGTGTAAGAATTCTAAGACAAATTGTTTAATAAGGTGTGTCTTTTGCAATACAGGTCAAACTCGATTACTCAGGGCTTCAATTTTCCAAGGTAAATCATTCGATTACTCGAATACCAGAAAAAAATTAGTATGTGAACTGGGGGTCGTTTATTTCTTGGCTCCAGTTTAATTTACGTGGTGGTGTTACATATCATAGCGAACATGTCTTTTAACTCTCATTCTAGTTAGAAGAGTGCATGTTGCGCCCCCACAAAGAGATCCTCGTCCTTGTAGCATCATTTAGTTGACCAATGTCACCACTCATACTTGTCACTAGCGAAGGACTACCAGGTTACGTAGATTATGGGTTCCCGGCCGCTTCAGCGAGAAGTACTTCTGGCGCCCTCTTTACATAGCCTATCATTCATCTTTGCTTGAGCTACCCAAGAATTGAAATCACCTCCATTGGAAGGGCGGGTCTCTTTTCAAAATCTCGTTAACCATTTCTTGACCAACTTTTTTCTACCGCGTATTGCTTTTTTTTGCTTGTGCGACCACCCCTGGCTGCTACTCCGTTATCGATCGGGACTAGCTGAAGTTGCACGGGGAATCAGTAGATAATTATGCTTGGGATTAGCGAAACATCTTTCAATGTGCAACTCCTGGTAATCCTAAAGTTTTCTGATCAATACCGGCGCCGGCCAGGCCCGAACGTAGATCGCGGAAGGAAAGGGAAGGAATTGTTAGTCCGATTCTTGCTTTTGCTAGAGGCCGTATATACTACTGCGCACTCCACAAGTATCACGGGAGGAGGATATTTTTGTTAGTAGAGTATAGAAGTTGGATATACTTCTTCTTTACCGACGCCAGAGAGGTGATTCCACTACCTGGACTAGATATCGATCCACCAATTTCATGGACCGAGGACCAACGGCTTTACTTCCCTTCCGAAGGAAGACGTGACCACAGATTTTTTCATCTCAGAAAAATTTCAACGACCTCGGCTGGAATTGAACCCAGGCCAACTGGAATGAGTGGCGGTCACGCTTACCACTCAACCACCGGCGCCGTCATCCAACTTTTTTCTACCGCGTATTGCGTCCCAAAACTATTTTTTCATAGAGCTGTTGGCGTCACGTAACACGAAAAACCTGGTTTAATAAAGATAGTCGCTTCTTTTGCAGTGCTAGAAGCTGCTCAATATTTACCTTCCGATCTAGTTCAATTGCATGAAAAAGGTAATTGAGGGAAATCTAAATTAGAAAGTGTTAGCAGTTTTCAACAATATTGCCAGTCTAAAAAAATATTCCAAAAATTCATTTTCACCATTAACTGAAACTATCCCTGGCAGCACTGCTTCAGCGGAACCCAATCAGATTAATTGAAATAACTTCTGTTCTACTGATAATATTTATAACTTTTTGTGCTCAAATGATTTTAGTCACTTTTATTAGCCTTACTTGTCGTTGTGTAAACCAAAAGTTATAGTCATTTAGAAACGTGGTTGTTTATCAACAAGAAGGGCATGAGAAGGTTAAAGATGCCATTGGAATTCTGAGCAGGAATCAAATGTTGAAGGGGATAATGGGAGAAGAGCAATATTGTGTCAAAGTCCACTGGAACTCAGAGCAGTATATTTACACCGAATTTCTATGAAAATAGGACCATGATTCTATCAGTATACCATCTATCTTGAGAAGGCTTCCACTAGACATTTTACAAGCTTTTCTCTAGAATCCTGCATAAAAGTTCAGAGAAAAAAACGTAGAAATACGGATGAATATTCAATTGAAATTCTGAAGTAGATTCCATTGGGATGCTAAGAAAACTTCGGTCAGAATCCTGGAAAGTATCCAAACAAAAAAAAAATTCTGGAGGGGTCTGAAATTACGATTTTAACATGAACATAGCTTAGCATAGCATATCATATGCGATTGCACAAATCGTGGGTGGCTGTACAATATTTAACTAGATATCCACCATACCGTGTCGCAAGAAAAAAACATTTGGGATTAACGCTTTATCTTGATAGTGGAACAAGCATCACAGTGTACACCTGGCCGCGTCCTTACAATCGCCGAGGAAGGGGAGGAATGTTGGTTCAACATCTACTAGCGAAAGTGCAGGGAACCTATACTACTTTTTTAGATGTTTCTGGAATAGGAGTTTGTGTTAGTAGGGCAGGTTAATTATGAAGAGCTCATTCAACAACATTTCATAGGGAATACAGTGCAAAGGGAATCTAGCTTACCTAATATATTGATGTATAGATTAGAAAATAGTCATAGAGAACTTACCAATTTTTCAGTTTTCTCTTTTCTTATCACCTACTTACGGAAGGGATTCAGTAAGTTCGCTTAACCATTTTTCCTATTTAGTGAAAAGAAGTATAAAAACGTTTTTAATCCACCTAGCAGTGTGATGAGACATTTCTTATAACTCCTATCACTCTCTTCGGATATTATATCGTTTGAGAACATTTTGAACATGATGCTTCGCGACGTTTTTGATAACACATACTACATGGGATAGTGGCAGGACTCAGAGAATCGCTCAAATCAGCATAAGACAACATCAGTGCTAGAAATCTCAAACCAATTCAATGGGAAAGCGAAAAAATGGCCCATAAAATAGACATACCAACGAATTATTGTTAATGCTCTGTTAATAAAATATCTAAATTGTAGTGGGAACACTGAATTTTCCTAAAGGGGTTATATATTGTACTGAGCCAAAAAATAGAAATTTTTTTTAATCGATTTGAAGTTTATACTTTACTCAAACTTCCAACGCGACTGAGAACTAAGAAATCAACGCTTTTTCTTGAAAAGGGCGATACTAGCAGTGATACCATTCAAAGAAAATCAACAGTGAATAATTCCAGACTTGGTTTTATTTCCTATTTAAAAACTATTGTGTTTTTTACATCCTAGATTGCATGATTCAGTAATCGAAACCCAAAACTTCATAAAGTATTTGAAATTATTAAATTAAAATTTGTTTTTGCTATTGAAATTGACAAAATGGTAGTATCGCCCCTTTGGCGATTGTTGACTTTTTCCGTCCCACCTATCAGCATTGAAGTATCGCCCTTACGTTTTTTTACAATAACTACCGTTCTACACCACCGATTTCGTCCGTGTCCGTTAAAGGTGACTTCCCAGTAGTATCCTTGATTTGAATTATTATCGCTAATCCTAATGCCAAAGAACAAATAAAAACCTCTCGAAAACGAACCGTTTGGGAAAATCATCATCATTACTGGAATTTTCATTTTAACGAATCTTTTCGGTAACCTTCCGTCACTTGCGTTAATGCACTGGGTGTACAGTGCTCTAAAAATCTAGCGAAATCGTCTTAGGGCACCAGCGGGTCAAATTCAGAGCCATCTGTGCGGCGAGTTAAATCTGTAAAGAATACTAAAAATTAATTTCTATTCCATAATTTTCAGTTCAGCAATTCGAGAGATCGTGCTCACCGCAAGCTATGAAAAGTAAACTACGTTGTGAAGCGATGGTCACTATTTATTAAAAAATCACGGTTAAATAAAAAATAAAACTATTAAAAAATTTCAAATAGTTTATAATTTTCACAAACTTATTAGGAAAAATTGTTTAATAAGCTTTCGTAATATTGTGCAGGAAAAAAGCTGAAAATTTCAATATTTTCTCCATCTGCAACATATAAACCCTTAAGGTTGCACAGAGAATGCGCAAAATTCGCAAACGAAAAAAGCAGTTTTTTTCCACACCGTATGTCAGATCTTCATAAAAATCAATCAGCGTATGTAGAATGTTGTTACAGTACTGCTGATTGATTTTTATGAAGATCTGACATACGGTGTGGAAAAAGACTGCTTTTTTCGTTTGCGAATTTTGCGCATTCTCTGTACAACCTTAAGTATACCAATTAATTGGTATACAAATTGGAATAGGTTCGCCAAATTTTGGAAGAAGTCTATAAAATAACCCCTTGAAAACTATCTAAAAATTGTTGTAGTTCGATGCAATAAAAAAATCCCCAAAAATGAAATGTACCTATTAATGTGAAACACAGTGAATAATACATACCATAAAGACCCATTTTTATCAGTCTCATGGTGTATTTTAGGCTGACAAAATGGGGACATTGATAAACTGAAGCTGATAAAATATTCTTCCCGTCCCTTGATGTAGTCTGATAACTATTTCTGATTATGATGAATTTTTTATTTTTGCATATTTCCATCTTCATGATAAGGAAAACATGCTCAAGAAAGGATTTACTCGAATTCAGTCTTGTTCGTCTGCTAGAGCCCATCAAACATATGTTCATATTTGGCTGATAAAATCGGGGTTTCAATGTATTATAATAGATATTCAGCATTCGAAGAAGTTTCTTTTGAACGAGTGTAGAACAACTTTGTTTCTACTTACTTGAAATCAGCGGCGTAGCCAGAAATTCGGTTTGGTGAAAATCGATCATACTGTCCAAACGGCATAATTCCGAAACCGTAATTTTTCAAGTTTTAAAATTATGCAGAATTAATTTTTCAGAAAATAGTAACATAGTTCGTGTCTTTAGCGAATTTGTTGAGACTTTATTGTAGTCATGAATATGAACCTGAGAAAATTCACCATAAATACTTCTTGGACGATATACCGTCAAAATTATTTTATCAAATGATGCGCTGTTTAACGTTTGTAAAACTCATCGAAGATACTAAACCTCCGAAATTGGCGGGTTCAAAAATACAAATTTGATTTTGAAAATTTTTCATTTCAGTGTATATGGGAATTTGCTGTGTGATTGCACTCTTCAACTCGTAACTCCGGAACCGGAAGTCCACTCAATAAAAAATTCAATAGTAGCCGATGGGAAGGTTGTACCTTTCATTCGAGACTAACTTTGTACAAATCGGTTCAGCCATTTCTGAGAAACAGAGCTCACATTTTTTTCTACATACCCACATACACACAGACATTTTCCGATCTCGACGAACTCAGTCGATTGGCATATGACACTCGGCCCTCCGGGTCGGGATTAGATTGACGAATTTTAGAGTGAATGAGAAAGGCAAAAACATTTTTAGCAAATGTTGAAAGTTATGCATTTTTTTGGTGAGCAGTTCTATGTTTCATAGACATTAAATCAATTTTAACTTCGCTTCCTATTAAATAAAGACCCTTATTACAGTACATCTCTACAAAAACGAGCTCAATTTGAAAATAAATCTGAGGATTATGATTGATTACAGAACTCTGGAATTTTCTATTGGAATGTTTTCAGGCAGGAATTTGATATTGATGCTATTAGACAACTGTGAAATCAAGATCAATGGATCAGCTACATATCAGGACCCCATTCCGACAATTTATCAAAAGTCCTCATGATGTTTACAAAAACAGGTTATCAATCTACGGATCAGATAATTGTTATTGTAATATTGAATTAAATCAGTCTGCATCAATAAATTTTCAACTTCAATCCAATTTTTTTGGGTAGGGTGGGGGGTGGTTGTATGGTGTTAAACCTCAAAACCTTCTCTTGGCTACGCCGTTGCATGGAGTTATTTATTTAGCTTTTCATTTTCCGATATGTTTCAGATCGATCCGATGGTCATAAGTTAGACAAATTTCAGTCAGAAGGTTCGCACAAATGAACATTTTTGCACTGATAAGTTATCATGTTCCTTTCAGACAACTTGGAAGTGTTCGGTGATTATTTCTAGCGGTTGTAGTTAGAAAAATGAAATACAAAATTCGTTTTATCGAAATAATGTTTGGCTTATTTCAATGGATTAATTCTATATTGAACAATAAATAGGCGACAAAGAGTAATCCACAAACAACAAGTCATAACTTTTAAAGTATACAAAATAGATATTTGAAGTCTTCAGTAAAGTTATTCGCAAAAGTAAGAGCTACAAATTTGCTGAAGGCATCATTTCGATATAATCACTTCCACGAAAATTTGTGAAAATATCTCACTCATAGGGGGATTAATCAGTAAAATCACAATACCAAAATAAAGGGCACATTGCCTCCATTAAATTCTCCGAAGATACTATTGACCTAAAATAAGCCGTTTTGGCGTTAATAATAGATTACATGTTTTTGGTCATATTTCTGGCAATGGGAAATGATAAAAATCTTTCGTCCGCATTTAATGTTAAATATCTCTTTTGATAATAGTCCGATTTCAACAGTCTATAGCTTGTTCGAAAGGTATTCGTAAAAGCTGTCTAAGGACTTATAAATTGTTAATCTATATTGTCAATTTCGGCAGATAATTCAAAAAAACTGCCAAGAACGCCATTTTTACACATTCAAACATTCATATCTTGGAAACTAAACATCAAAATCAAAAACCAATTAATAGCGTTCATACTGTTTTTTAGTTCTTTCATTTAAAATTGGTTTGGTTAAGATCGGTTCAGCCATTGCTGAGAAACACGAATGAGAATTTGTCCGTTACATACACACACACACAGACATTGTCCCAAATCGTCGAGCTGAGTCGATTGGTATATAAGACTCGGCCCTCCGGGCCTCGGAAAAAATCTTGAAAGTTTGAGCGAATTTTATACATTTCTTTTATAAGAAATGTAAAAAGGAAAAAAAAGAAAGCAATCGCGGCATCCTAATCGCCGTCGTTCCTCCGAGGCATTATCCGGTAGTGGCTCTCGAAGTAAAATTTCTTGATATCATCCACTGCTTCAATTGAGGCTAGCAAGCATTCCGAAAACGGTGAAGTCATCGAAGCAGCCTTACCCATTTACACGTATACCATACTATGAAGTCATCGAAGACACCGACATGCACTTACGTGAAGTTAAAACACTTTAAGTATCACAAAATGCACATAAAAGAAGCGTCGTGATTCACCTCAATTTTGTTAAAAAACGGAACAATACCAATCACGATTTTAAAATGAACATAACACGTAAAAACCTTAGTTAATGAATATAAGTTTTGTTGGTCAAATTAGGTTTGGAATGATTTTAAGTTTGAAACTAATATAAACTTGAATCTAATTTAAAATTTCTCAACAAGTGAAAAAATTTCGGAGGCGGTCCGGACCCCCGAAGACCCTCCCCCTGGATCCGCCACTGATTGGCTCTAAATGAACAATTTCTTCAAAACTGGTTCGAATCCATGAAGGTCGATTCCAAGTTTTGATTTTTTGGGTCACTTTGCGAGGAATAACCTGTATATTAGCTATTTTTGAGGTAGGTCAAAATTTGAGAGGAGGTTAATCCTAGACCCCCCAATTACCCGAAAAAATGTTGACAGTCGAGTCCGACCTGTAAATCAATTTAAAAGTTAAAACGATGCCTACAATTCGTTTAATGCCTACCTGTCCAGGCTAACGAAACAAGCATGGCAACCATGATCAAGACGATACCATTTCGCCCAGACAGCACTGTTTGCATCAAAACGACCCCATATTTCCGTTCGACATTAGCAAACCGTTTAGAATTTTACGGTCGCTAGCTGCAACATACCAACATAGAGAAGCCTTTCATCGCGCTGGAAAATGTTAATGCATTACGCTGCGTGATTTGCCGCGACAGTTCCGTAGTTTATGAGTACCGAACGCATTGCCACTCTGCCCGTCCATAGGTTGCATCCAAGATCCAGCTGTTACATTTATCATTCACTTTGGTTGTCATCCCAGCAAAGTCCCACGTGTCCCCTTCCAGTTGCAAACTTGAAAATCCTTGTGCCCACTCTGTCTGGTAGCGCCTCCTCCGTTCGTCCGCATAGCTCAAATCAGACTCTAGGTACATGCCGAGTGCTGCTTCAATTGCGGCCGTCGTATTGGTTTGTGTAATCAGATGAGAATATGGATTTATTGGGTCAACAGAACATCGGTTGCGTTTCCGACGAGACGAGTCTCGACTCATTGAACTAGGAGTCGTAAACTTACCTACCAGTCCAGCTAGTCTGCCGGCTGTTCTACAGGGCACTGAATGTCATGTCGACAATACCTCGAATGCTTTCTAAATACATGCAGGCACCGCAAATACACTTCGAAACGTTTGCAAACCGGAACAAAGGTTGCATCTTTCGCAAAGTGCAGCAGCAGCTGCAGCCCAGTTTGCTTCATTCATCATGTATTGTCCAACCAGAGCGAGAGAGTTCCTCTCCACCACCGACTTACTTGCTTCCCGTTCAATCGGTCGGATGGCTAGCTGGAAAAAGCTGCTCCCTAATGTGTGCAATGGAAAGCGCACTTACCACCCGTGGTAGTCAGTCAGGGTCATAAATAGATCATGGGATTCAAGTTTTCATTAAAGGCTTCCCGGGAGCGGGCTGTAGCGGGATGTGGATGCGGATGTGGCCATACCAGATGTGCTTCACTTTCTGGGTTGTGCGTGTTTCGATCGCTGGTCGTCTTCCTTCGGCAGCATGCATCGATTCCGAACGAGATTGTGGTGGAAAATGTACACACCGACTTCTCGTTACAAGCCAGAGCAAGAATGTTTAACACTCCTATTGTTTTGTGGTTGTTGGAAAAGCTGACTCTTGACTTGTTTGGGGTGGAGGAGGGAGTGCTCGTGCTTGAGGACAGTTTGCCGATAGCAATTTGCCGACGAAAATGGTTTAACAAACTGGAACATTTATTGGGGAATGACCATCAATGAACGTTGATTGTAGTTTATACTGGATGTGCTGACAAAATAAATTCGACTGATTGAAATGGATTTGAAATTACATTGTTGAAAAAACATGCCGAATCACTTCCACTTGATGTAATGTGTATTTTATTCGAGTGAGATTTGCCGCGCAATCATTCTATTGTTTCAGAATAACATGCGGCGGTTTAGTTGTCAGCAGTGTCCCGAGAGTAGTACATTTTGTTATCAACGCACTATTATTTATCGCCATCGCTGTGATCAGAAAATAATTGTGCTTTAGTTGCAGCGCTGTTTATAGGCCACCCGGAACCTCTGGGAACTATTGAACTAAAAGGCCTTTATAGTCGGACAGATGTGAAATAATTAAGAATTAATTATTATTAACTAATTATATAATTAATTAATCAAATGATAAAGCATCATATTACAAGGACAATTAAATGCAGTATATCGGCTTATCCAAGGTTTATGCCGGCTAATATAACATCGTACGAAGCTTTTTTCCAAATCGCTGAACAAATTTTATCTGAATTCCCAGCCGAGGTTAAAGTTCACATTTACGGAGACTTTAACCAACGCAACGCAGATCATAACAGTTTTTGTAACCGGCCGAGACGGTTGTGTCTCCAGGTGGAAGGTTTTGTTCTCGAGAGAGTGACGGAGTGCGAGACGCTGTATGCGTTTTTGTGGGAGAGAGAGAGACCAGGTTGTTAAGTGTGAGTCGACAGTTGATACGTCGGAGGCGTGGTCAACGGCATCCTCGCTAAGTGGTGTTTTGACAGCAAACCGCGGGTAGACGAATTTGCCTACCGCGGTGGCAGAGGTCGACTGTGATCGTGCCTGTACACACAGAAAAAATATATTGTATTGGTGTCGCCGGGCAATTCTAATCGACGAGAGGGGAAGCGTCACAGGTAGACCCATTCGCTCTATTTGTCTACCGCAGAAGTGGTACGACGAATAAGGAAAACAAGTGGCACCGAAAAGTGTCGCATCGACAGTGGGATTTTTGCAGCAAGCCACAGGTAGCCACATTTGTCTACCGCAGTGGTGGAAACGGAGAGAGCGCGCTTGTGGTGGTGATACCGACGAGCAGCTTAACCGGAGAGAGTTTTGAAGTGTTGCAGGTAGGCCTATTTCTCTACTGAAGAAGCAACGCGACGAAGAAGGACAGCAAGTGTCACATTGTAAAACAACGGGCACCGAGTTTCCAACGTAACACATGAGGTGTGTTCTACCGGTGTCTTCGTCATCTAAGAGATAGCAGATAACAGGTATATTTTTCATTCCTTTTTGTGATAGTTTTTCTTGCTAGGTAAAATGGATGACGAGATGGGAGAACGAGTAACAGACCCTCCCCCTAAGCCTTCTGCTGAAAACGTAAACCCGATTAGAATTAAAACTTACCCAGAGTCGTCAACGGGACCATGGATTGTTTTTATTAGGCGTAAAGTAAAGGCGCTAAATATCATTCAAATTTCGAAAGATTTGACTTCGCGATTCTCGGATGTAAAAGAGATCGTCAAAGTTAATAAAGATAAAATACGCATTGTCGTTGGTAGTCTCAAACAAGCCAATGCAATTGCTTCTTGCGAGCTTTTTACGCGTGAATATAGAGCGTATATTCCTTCAAAGGAAATTGAAATTGATGGGGTCATCACAGAATCGAGTTTGACTGCTGATGCCTTAATTAAGCATGGGGTTGGTCGTTTCAAAGACACCATACTTAAAGACGTAAAGATACTTGAATGCAAGCAATTGCATTCAGTATCACACGAAGGAGATAAAAAAGTTTATCGACTGTCTGACTCGTTTCGAGTGACTTTCGCCGGGTTCGCGCTGCCCAACTATGTCATTATCGATAAGATTCGTCTCCCTGTTAGCCTTTTTATCCCTCGTGTAATGAATTGCCTTAATTGTAAACAGCTGCGGCCACACAGCCACTTACTGTTCCAATAAGGCACGGTGTGGCAAATGTGGGGGTTCTCATCAAGAGGATACATGCAATGAAAATTCAGAAAAATGTTTAATGTGCGGAGAAAACTCGCATGAGCTCCCTGCATGCCCCATTTATAAATTGCGCGAGGATAAAGTTAAACGATCCTTGAAGGAGAGGTCTAAGCGCTCCTATGCAGAAATGTTGAAAAATGCTACCCCTAAACCCATCTTCTTAGAAAACACTTACACATCTCTATTTTCGGAACAGTCTGACTCTGACGGAGCGTGCGAAGGTACATCATTTGTTTTACCCGGAAATTCCAGAAAAAGAAAACAGTCTTCTTTTCCCAAGCTGCCAAGAAAGGGCCTTAAAATTTCTCCACCAATAGATAAACTGCGCCCAAAACCGAAAAATTCCGATTCAAAACCGAAATCAATTCCGCCCGGTTTTGGGAACGTACAATCCAAACAGAACACCATTACTGGAAATAATAAAATTTCGACTTCCTCTGAGCCTCAGCCGGGGGTAGGATAATTGAAATTTTCTGAAATTGTTGATTGGATTTTTAAAGCATTCAATATTTCTGAACCACTAAAGAGTATACTTTCAGCTTTCCTCCCAATAATTAGAACATTTTTAGAGCAGCTGATTGCTCAATGGCCCATCCTTGCAGCGATTGTATCTTTCAATGGGTAATTCACCTCCTCCAATGAAAGATTCCATCACTGTTTTACAGTGGAATTGCAGAAGTATCATACCTAAAATTGATTCCTTAAAAATTTTACTGCATAATTTAAAATGCGATGCTTTTGCTCTATGTGAAACATGGCTTACCTCAAACATTAATTTCAACTTAAATGATTTCAACATTATTCGCCTAGACCGAGACACCCCGTATGGAGGAGTGCTTCTAGGAATTAAAAAGTGCTATTCTTTCTATAGAATCCCTATGATTGCAGACATTGAGGCTGTAGCAGTCCAAACGAATATTAAAGGCAAAGACATGTCTATCGCTTCTATATATATACCTCCCAAAGTTCAAATTGGACAACGTCAAATTTTTGAGATAGTGGAATCCATGGCTGCTCCGCGTCTGATACTGGGAGACTTCAACTCGCACGGAGTATTGTGGGGTTCCCTCTACAATGATAATCGATCCTCTTTGATATACAATGTTTGTGACGAATTTAATATGACAGTTTTAAATACTGGCGAAACAACACGCATTCCCAGACCTCCTGCACGTCCAAGTGCATTAGATCTATCTCTGTGCTCGACATCACTTCGGTTAGATTGCACGTGGAAGGTTGTACCTGATCCTCACGGTAGCGATCATTTGCCAATCGTTGTTTCAATTAACAGTGAATTAGGCCTTACGAATTCAATCAATGTTCCTTATGACTTAACACGAAATATTGATTGGAAAACATACGAAACGTTAATTTCCACTTCTCTTGCTTCGACAGAAGAGCTACCCCCTACCGAAGAATATGAATTACTAGCGGGTTTAATTATTGAAGCAGCAGAACAAGCCCAAACGAAATGCAATCCTGGAATGACAATAAATAGACGGCCCCCTAATTCTTGGTGGGACAAAGAGTGCTCTGATGCATATGAAGCTAAAAAAGTTGCCTCCAAAGAAATTATGAAACAGAAAGGGGGTATACGTGAGAACTTTGAAAATTATTTCATTTTGCAAAACAAATTTGACAGTCTCCGTCGTGCCAAAAAGTCTAGTTATTGGAGACGCTTCGTTGATGGCTTGTCAAGAGAAACATCAATGAGTACTCTTTGGAACACAGCCAGAAGAATGAGGAATCGAAACGTGACTAATGAAAGCGAAGATTTTTCGAATCGTGGGATATTTAATTTTGCCAAGAAAATTTGTCCAGATTCTGCTCCTGCGCAGAAAATCATTCGTGATGTTCCTACAAGTAACGATTTCATAGATTCGCCTTTGACAATGATGGAAATTTCAATTGCACTCCTCTCATGCAACAAAAATGCTCCGGGACTAGACAGAATAAAATTCAACTTGGTGAAGAATCTGCCTGACCTAGCAAAAAGACGCTTGTTGAATTTATTCAACAAGTTTCTTGAGCAGAATATTGTCCCGCGTGACTAGAAACAAGTGAGAGTTATCGCCATTCCAAAACCGGGAAAACCAGCCTCCGATCATAACTCGTATCGACCGATTGCAATGCTATCCTGCATCAGGAAATTGTTGGAAAAAATTATCCTACGACGTCTCGACAATTGGGTTGAGGCGAACGGCTTGCTCTCAGATACCCAGTTTGGTTTTCGGAGAGGAAAGGGAACGAATGATTGGCTGGCGCTACTTTCGTCAGAAATCCAACTCGCTTACGCAAACAAAGAACAAATGGCGTCTGTGTTCTTAGACATAAAAGGAGCATTCGACTCAGTCTCCATTGATGTTCTCTCGAAGAAGCTACATCAATGTGGTCTTTCACCGATATTAAATAATTATTTATACAATTTATTGTCAGAAAAGCACATGCATTTTTCATATGGCGATTTGGCGACACTCAGAATAAGTTACATGGGCCTCCCACAAGGCTCTTGTCTAAGCCCCCTCCTCTATAATTTTTACGTAAATGACATTGATAATTGCATTGTCAGCCCATGCACTTTAAGACAACTTGCAGATGATGGGGTGGTTTCTGCCACAGGACCAAAAGCTATAAATTTACAACAACCATTGCAAGATAGCTTGGATAATTTATCAATTTGGGCTTTAAAGCTGGGCATCGATTTCTCTACGGAGAAAACAGAGTTGGTCGTTTTCTCAAGGAAGCGTGATCCAGCTCAGCTTCAGCTTCAGTTGGTTGGTAGAACGATATCCCAAGTCCTGACTTTTAAATACCTTGGAATTTGGTTCGATTCTAAAGGCACATGGGGAGGCCACATTAGGTATCTAATAACGAAATGCCAACAAAGGATAAATTTTCTGCGAACAATAACTGGATCATGGTGGGGTTCTCATCCAAGTGACATGATAAGATTGTATCAAACAACAATACTTTTAGTAATGGAATATGGGTGCTTCTGTTTCCGTTCAGCTGCGAACACTCACATTATTAAACTGGAACGGATACAGTATCGTTGTTTACGAATTTCCTTAGGTTGCATGCAGTCGACCCATACGATGAGTCTTGAAGTACTAGCAGGAGTTCTTCCTTTAAAAGACCGATTCTGGGATCTCTCCTCTCGTTTACTTATTCGATGTGAGGTTATGAATCCACTGGTAATTGAAAATTTTGAAAGACTTGTTGAGCTTCAACCCCAAACCAGATTCATGACAGTGTATTTCAATCACATGTCACAAGAAATAACGCCTGCTAGGTCTGTTCCCACATACGTCAATATACTAGATACTCCTGAATCCACTTTATTCTTCGACACGTCCATGCAAGCAGAGATTCGTGGAATTCCGGATCATCTACGCTCGCGAGAGATCCCTAAAATATTCACAAGTAAATATCAACACATAGACTGCCTTAAAATGTTTTACAATAATTTTTCAATTTCTCTCAAACTTGCAGAACCCGCCTCTGTTTATATAGCGGAACTAGCAGCAGTTCACTATAGTTTTCAAATAATTAATACTTTACCCCCGAACCATTACTTTATCCTCACTGATAGTCTCAGCACAATTGCAGCTCTACGCTCAAAGAGGATTGATAATCACGATCCATTCTTTTTGGGGAAGATACGAGAAGCTCTGAGTAACCTAACAAGAAAATGTTATAAATTTACCCTAGTGTGGCTCCCCGCCCATTGCTCTATTGCGGGAAATGAGAAAGCTGATAATTTAGCCAAGATTGGTGCACTAGATGGTGAAATATATGACAGACCCATCGCTTACAATGAATTTTATAGCGCTTCTCGACAGAGGACACTTGCTAGTTGGCAAACATCTTGGGACAATGGAGATATGGGACGATGGCTACACTCAATTATCCCTAAAGTATCAACGAAGGCATGGTTCAAAGGATTGGATGTAAGTCGGGACTTCATCCGTGTGATGTCTAGGCTCATGTCCAATCATTATACTTTAGATGCGCATCTCCGTCGTATTGGGCTCGCTGAGGGTAATCATTGTGCTTGAGGAGAGGGTTACCATGACATTGAGCATGTTGTTTGGTCCTGCACTGAATATCGTGAAGCCAAATCACAATTAGTAGATTCATTACAAGTCCTAGGAAGACCAATCCATGTTCCTGTTAGAGACATCCTGGCGTATCGCGATCCTCTATACATGGAACTTATCTATCATTTTCTAAAAACAAAATTTAATTAAATTCATCTCCTCATACTCTCATCCAAGGCTAATCATTCACCAATTAAAGTGTCCTAGAATATTCAGTTTTTAAATTTAGACAATAACAGAAAAAAAGTAAATAAATACACCCGAAAATACTAGATCATTATGAAATACAACAATGTAAGGAAAAAAGCAAACAATAAAGTGATTTCAGTGTTAGTTTTAGACAAATTACTAGTATAGGCAAAATTAGTCTTAAGGATTTTTGTAACGTGCTATGTAAAAAAAGAAACTGGCGTAAAAAGCTTTTGCAAATGCCGTGTCACATAAACGTATGGAAAAAAAACGCAACGCAGATTTTATTTCGGACTCTGAAAACGAACATATTTTAATCCCAGTCGTGGGAGAAAACGAAACATTGCAGTATATTTTCGACAAAACTGCTAGCATAGGACTAAATCAAATAAATCACGCAAAGAATCGACAGAATTGCTATCTTGACCTTTTATTTACAAACAATCAGGAAGACTTCTGTGTATCTGAATCTCTAACTCCTTTGTGGAAAAATGAAGCATTTCATACTGCTATTGATTTTTTCTTGTTCATCCATGAAATTCAAAAAACCAGCGATTGTGACTTTGAGGAAGTCTTTGAATACCATAAAGCCAACTATGACAATATCAGGCTAAGTAGTGTCGACTGGCACAATACCCTCAGGAATGAAGGAAATATTGTAACCGCCGCGGACGTATTTTACAAAATTATTTTCATGATAATTTATAAAGAGGTGTCTATTAACCCTCAAAAAGGCAACCGGGTCCCAGAGGCCCGGCACGTTACAATTTTTTAGTTACAAAAAAAATGTGTATGCAGTATAAGCTTGGGCATGGAAATTTTGAAAAGTAGCTTTGAAATCTATAACAAAAATAAAGAATTGTGAAATTTTCATCGATGGAGTGATGCGCAGCTATGTTTGAATTTTTTACATGCACAAAAAGGCAAGCCGGGCCTGGCAGGCCCGGTGTGCATGCAACATTTACTAGGAATACCACGGGTTTTATACATTAATATTCATCTGAAAAAAACATTTTGATGAGTTCATCTTCATATTAGCAGGATTTGTTTTCATGTTTTGATTGATTTTATCTTTTTACCTTTTCTTATAAGAAAAAAATCTTGAAAGTTTGAGCGAATTCTATACATTTCTTTTATAAAAAAATGTAAAAATAGCATACTATAATGACGTGTGTCATATTTTTTTGGGTAAATACTTTTATGTCACCCACTGTGGTCTACTTGACAATTATTTGGATACAACATAACCTAACTCTGCCGTTATTGTCTAGTTTTGTTGTCTATTCTTTGTGTTATAGTTGTCGTAATTATTCAAATTGTAGGATCTAAAAGCAATAAAAAATAATTCATGAAGAGGTGCCTATTAAGAAAAAAAGACGACACGGCAACTCGAAACATCCCGTTTGGTATAATAGACAAATTAAGAGTTTGAAAAATAGGAAAAGCCCATAAGCTATATAATAAAAACCAAAATAATAAGCACCTGGATTTTTTTTTCGACATTTGCGATAAACTAAATATGGCCATAGATTCTGCACTTGCGAATTATAACTCAAATACGGAATCTTGTGCAAAGATTTTTTTCAACTACGTCCAAACTAAATTAAAATCAGACAATTTCCCATCAACAATGCACTTGGATGACAACGTACATGATAGCTCGGAAGAAATCTGCAACCTATTTGCAACATTCTTCCAAGAAATATATACGACTTTTTCTGAACAAGACCGTGGTCGCGATTTTTTTTCTTCCCGATTTTCCTATGGATATTAGTGTCAATCATATCATAGTGGAAAACATTTTCAAT
The DNA here is from genome assembly GCF_030247195.1 of Topomyia yanbarensis. Classification (NCBI taxonomy): domain Eukaryota; kingdom Metazoa; phylum Arthropoda; class Insecta; order Diptera; family Culicidae; genus Topomyia; species Topomyia yanbarensis. Next base: position 27,283,728 of record NC_080672.1, read on the forward strand.
GCTCTAAAACATTTAGATGCATCAAAAGATTCTGGCCCTGATGGAATCCCATCATTATTTAAGAAAAACCTAGCAATCGAGTTAACTGCCCCATTGTTCTGGCTGTTTAATATGTCTTTGCAATCTGAACAGTAAGGTGGGACAAAAAATAGATTCCAGCTCCGAGCAACTTTTTAGGTACTATTTACAACTGTGCAAATTCTACAACAACTGTGCAAATTCTTAGCTCGATCCATGAAACTATATTTTTGCGCCCGCTATTCATAGTTTACATGGGATTTTGTATGGGAAAATTAACTTTCACGAAATAATTCCTCATTGTGTCTGCTTCGCTTGATGCGCTATTGCACACTTCCAGACGATCCAACGCGTTAATATTTATTGTATAAGTTTAAGCCCGAGTTCTGGGTGTATGATTTCTTCGAGTGTAGCTGCCATAAGCTGATGAAAAGAGAGGACCTGCCATAAGGGCGGAGTTAACATTATATGTATTTACTGCTAACGCTAGTTTAAGTTTACTAACTGTAGTATTTAAATGATATGTTGAATAAAAATTATTGCTATTCATCAAAGTACGTTTTGGCGTTTTGGCAAGTATTCACTAATCACTAAAACAAAACGTCCCCACAAGACACATTCATAGAAATCTAATAAATTGAAATATATTCTTTGGATTCTCATATGGTAACCAAGCTGACTTTAATATAATCTTTCAGAAGGAGAAGACAGTAAAAACTAATGCATTTCCAATTAACCGCCTAAAAGTGTATTCTACTTCAGTTCGGTTATGTCTCTGACATTACCCACCCATCTTTTTTTATTTGCGAATATGAAAGTTTAACCAATTTGGATAATTTCAGTACCCGAGATCTACCTCGAATCAATTACTTTCTAGAGGTGAGATTTCCATATTTTCGGTATCTCGCATATAGCAGCTACAGATTTTATGCAACATAGCTCAACTCCTCTCGCAGTCTACTTCGACCTTAGGTACAGCAATATATACATGCTCTACTCCTTCTCGGACTAATAACAATTACTGCACCTTCTGCTCGCCGGCCAGATATTAAGTAGAGACAGTTTGTATGTAAATATAACATCAATTAAAACTTGTCTTACGAAATGATCTAAGCCCATGAGCACACAACGAATAATGGTAAACAACCAGAAGGTTGATATCAAAAGTTTCCATATTCGTGAACATAGCTCTATACTAAATATGAGCTAACAGCGACTACTTCGCCGTAAATTTGACGGTATGAAACAAACCACCTATTTCGCCGGGTTTTCACCAAATTTGTAGGTAAGCTATGTTCTTAACTATAAATCCTGATGTAATAAAATATTTTTGTGGACGCGAAAGATAAGTCGGCAACCCTGTCCGCCACCGATGACTGACCCGCCCTACTTTTACAGCAAACGGTAAGCGACGGTGGGGAGCCTACAACAAAGTTTCAATAGCCTACCGATCGCCAGCATCTAGTTTAACCAGCCTAGCCAGCTTTTCAGTTACTGGCCAGAATAGCAGAGTCTCTACAGAACTGAGTGATAACGGTGTGACTCAGTAAAGCTGCAACAGAAATTGTAAAAGTTTAAACAATTATTGAAATCAATTTGATGTTAAATCAAATTTAATCCTATAATTTTCTAGGAATATAGATTGCCGCTTGTTCCTCAATCAGTACGAAAATGAATTAGGCCAGGAGAATTGAAGGACCACTGAACAGTAAGGTTAAACTGAATAATGGGGTTTTCCATTGAAAAACCCCGGGGCAGTAGATTGCACTGGTGTCGCATTTTCTAGTAGAAGAGCAGGCCACAAGACGTGTTTCATTCCCACTTCTGCGAGAAAGTGCAAAATCAGTGCAATCCACTGCCCCGATGTTTTTCAATGAAAAACGACAATAGATTCACGTGTTTCGTTGTTGGGAATCGGAACAACCAACATCCACTGTACACAGCCTCCCTCAAAATACGCAAATTGATTTTGTAAGATATCAAGAAAGATCTTAACGACCTTCCTTTTCTAGTTTTCCAATCCCTAATGGTTCACTTTAGTCCTCTGACTCTAAATTTTTCATATCTTTTCCTGTTTAGTATTCTGCAGCCTAACTCGTTAGTGCCAAGAAAAAAAAATCTAAATATCAAACTAATTTCAACCAACAAACACGTGGAATCTTGCTTAATAGAACATTCCAGCTGTTCGGTCCATTATGTCACATCAGGTTGAATAAACTTTGGACCACCCGATGGCCCGGTTGTCCCGCGTCAGCCTGCTGTCCCTAGAACGTGCTGCCGACCTCTCGCGTGCAATTTCACTGCATATCGCTAAACTTAATTTCCTAGGCGCGGCACGTTCCCAGCACCAGATAAAGGCTATTTTGGGCGTGGAATTCATTTTGCCCGAATAGTGTCCTGGGTTCAGCGTAGCACAGCGGTATTGGGTATGCAAACGATGTTCTACACGAACCGTCGCAAGCAACCCTCTCCATCGTTAGTTCGGTCCCTACACCCCATTCGTTAAATTGCGACACAGTTTTATTTGCGCCACCAGGGAGGATTGTCCCCTTTCTACTACGTACCATTTCTGAGTTGTATCTGGTACATTCATTTGTGGACTAAAAACTTTTCCTCTTTGCCGCGGTACACTCACAACTGGGACAGTTTCAACCAGACGCCAAAAATGACGCCAAACGCGGAACAAATCTTTGTGCGGGAGGGTTTCTGAGGGTTCTTTCGCTGCTAGACGAAATCGTCATCAGCGTCATCTGGTTCTAGCGTACAGCCAAGCAACCATCCAGTATGCCATGACAGAATGGTCGCCTAGGTTTGTCTGTGTGTCTGTCTGTCTGTTTGTCTAACTGTCTGTCTGTCTAGTCGCCGCCACCAGGCTAAAAGCGTTGTTCGTTCTGTCCCGCATTCCTTCTCGTCGAGGCCAGCTTTCGTGTCCGGGTACTTTGCACGACGATTTCGCGTTGGCAGATAGGTATCCACCATTTATCGTCCAGTCAAGGGGAACCCACGTCACGTGGCGCACGACCGAGGGACTAAATTGAAAATGGCGTATTTTTCGCTTATCGTAAATGACGCCTAGATTGTACTGGGAAAGTGGGACCGCAGCAACTGAAATTGGTTTATTTGAGTTCTTTTTTTTGGTTCATTGGATTTTAAATATTTAAAGGAACTATCATCAGGTTGAGGTAAAAATGTGAGTGTTGTAATAGTTTAAAAATGGATTGAACTTTTAAAAAAATGTCTTTAAACCCACAAACACGCTACAATACCCGCAGCTCTCAATTGCATCATCAACTGCAAGAAACATCAGAAAAGACAGTCTGTCAGTCAAACAGTCCGAAAGTTATGACGTCCGGAAGTAATCAACATCATGATGACATGACATGAGTCTCTAGGTGGTATGTATGGGACATTGATGTAATAAAGGAACAAATGCGTTTCCTTAGTCATCTGTCTCTCGAGACAAATATCGGGGCCCGATTTCGTCTTCCAAGTAAGTTTTCGAATTATGTATAGTGACTCTGTTGAACGGTAAAAGTTTTCACTGAGGCAACAAATTTAACTCGGAAAACTGCTATTGATGGAAGCAGTTGCGAAATAGCCGAGGGAAATTCGACTCCTTTCATCAGTTAAGTTTAGCGTGGGATGTTTGTGTGTGAGTGAATCAGTGCAATGCCAGTTACAGAATCAGTTTAGGACTTTGTTTCCCAGTTCATTTATTTCAAGGGATGTCTGTTTGTGACCCGAGGCCTTAAAAATGGCGTGTCTGCACAGAAAGTCGATTTACTTGGCTCCGTTTGGTAGTAAAGGAGGTACGCAGATCGGTACTGGTACTGGTTGTAGTTTGGCACTTTGATCCGTTCATTTATGTAAGACGCCATTTTTCGATGCCATAACTCCAAATTGAATCACGGCTAAGTTTCCAAAATGGTCTATATAAAAGTAATACCAACGAAAATTAAAAAAAATGACGCGTAGATGGCTTCCTTGATCGAAGTGGTGTATGTATTCAACAAACTTGAAGATAAATAAATGACAACTATTAAGTATATTATCGATTATTTTGCAGTCTCCTTACAGCTATACGAAGTATTTACAGGGTGCCCCAGCTGAATGTATCCTTTTTCAACATTGAACAACTCCGCCATTTTCAGCCGATTTTCACAAGTAAACAAGTTTTTTTAGGATATGTTATGCCATTTATTATAAACCAGGTTTATAATACAACGTCGATTAAATAACCACCATTTGATACACAAAAAGCAGCTCTTTTGCAGGCACTTTGCATAAAATTGAACAGCATTTCGGGCTTAATCGCAGCAATGTCATGTCTACCGCATGCGGTAGACTTGGGTGCAACGCCCAACTCCTACTCTGCAGAAGGCAAAGAATTCTTAACATTTCCTTTCGATCATGCCCATATGAGCCTGCCTAGTTCTAGTTTTCCGTTCTAAGTTTATAACTGATTCGCTCTAGAATACCTATCCGTCTTTCAATTTCATTGCTTTTGTTTCTCTTAGTCTCAAATTTGCCGAAAATAGCCAACAAAATCGATACAGTAGAACCTTGCGGCAATTAAAACATAGTAACAAATAAGTACAATTGCCAACTTCATCATAAAAATTAAACTGCATGTTTATTTGGAGTGATATATCAATAAATGATATGAATTTTTCAAGTACGATGTGTTTCCCATTTCTACTACGACCATTGGATATTATCAACTTTTGTTTACATTGCATATTTTATTTTTGTAGCATATCCTCAGTGAGAAGGTAATTTTCTGTGAATTTGTTGTTCCGAAACATCAGTTTGACTTCATTATATGCACTTGATGCAGCGTTACAAAACACTGATGTATTTTTTCAGTTGCAATGTGGCTGAGTTACAACATATCAAGACATATATTGATTACAGAAAAACATTTTTTGTAACATGTTATAAGTTGCATTTCGGCTCCACCTCCTGCGCTTTTAAGATTACACAATGGTTATAATAAACGTTACAACTATTTTAAATTGTTTGTTCGATTTGGTGCATTCAAATTGCAGTAATCTATGTCTGATAACATGTGCTGCTTGGGTAGCGATTCAACTATATTGTTTAATCATCTGACTCGAAACGCGAATAACTTATGAAAAGGTCAAAATAAAACATAATTTCTTTCGTTAAAACAGAATTTAAAATATCTAGAGAACTACAATATTTCTGAAAAATTTTGTTAGGGGAATTTTGATTTAAAATGACGGTTAGAATCATATTCAAAGATAAAATTGTATTTTTGACTGCAAACAATATGAATTGTCAAAAGTTTCTGCTAGGAAAACTTTTTTATTGAAAGTTTCTCCATTGTTGGTTGGGCGTCAACGCAGCAGAAATGGTTTCCAAATTTTCAATTCGTTATTGAATAGCCGAGTTCAAAATGCCCAGAAATAGCCGTGTTCAAGTATAATATTTCATTGAATTAAATTTGTGTCTTAGGTTTAGTATTCTTCTGATCGTTTCGCGTTTCCTACGCCTTATCAAGAATGAGAACGACTTGATCCTAAGAACCTAACGGTAATACAATTGTAGAAATGATAATTGCGAAATAATACATTATTTCACTCACCTAAGTTTTACCGGTACCGTTTAAACCATTACTTTTTTTGTGGTAAGCGTTTCGATGTTATAGGTACTTTTAGGCCCTCAGTGATCTCTTATCAATCTCTTATAAATTATAAAATTTTAGAAATTGAGCTAGAATAGCTTCTTAATGTTACCAACTACTTTAATAGCACAGCACTCGACTCACTTCCATGCGCCTGACTTCTTTTGTGGATTATGCCGTTGTACTATGATAGGGTAGCAAGGGCTGATGCAAAAAGGTGTTGTCTGAGTGAAGCGCGTTGTTGACACCATGATCCAAATAAATTGAGAAAGATTTGTTTACGCCTTTAAAACGATGAACATTAGATTTTTTTTAATTCGTGTTTTTAGCATGGCTCAAGTCGTTAGTTTCACGGAGCCGTGGGTCCTTTATATATTTACATGATGTAAAAAATAAAAATATTAAACAATTAATACTACGAGTCTATCCGATGGGGGTTCATATCTCTGTCGTCGTCACACATGTCATCATCGGGCTTACTGCCTTGATGTTTGCGATCAGGTGTTGTTCCTAACTTCATTCCCTTTCGGGTCACGAGTGTGAATCCTTCGTCATTACTAGTAGCTCCCTCATAGATGGTATTAGCTGCTGAGTTTGTGGTACTTGGCGCGGCTTTCGCGGTTGTCATTATTGCTAGAACAGCAGCCACAAATTTGGCTACCGTTTGTGGCTCAGGGAATGGTATTTCATTTTCTTGACCTTGTCTTCGTCAATGAGAATGCTTTGCCTGAGTGTTCTGTGAGTGAAGCTTCCAGTGTGATCGTTCCTTTGGATAACTATCATCCTGCTTTAGAAATATCCATTTCCACCATTAGTTCACCACTATATGAAGAAGCTTTAGGGACCATTCATAAATTACGTAACGTAAAAATTGCCCAAAATTGACTCCCCCCTCCCCCCATGTAACAAATTGTCACAAATTTCTTCATCCCTCCCTCCCCTGTTACGTAACAAATTCCTAGAAAAAAATTTTTTTTCTTCGGTGAAAACATGTTACGTAACGATCTAGCTAACTCCCCCTCCCCCCTATGTCACAACGTGTCACAACTTGTTGTACCCCCTAAAAGCGTTACGTAATTTATGAATGGTCCCTTAGCTGTGAATCGTCGTAATTTTCGCAAAACTGATCTAGTAGCTCTACGCCGCTCACTGTTGCTGATTGACTGGAATACACTACTTGATCAAGTGGATGTAGATGTTGCAGTTGATCTCTATAATCGGTTACTCCTTAACTGTGTTGTAAAATCTGTACCAAATTATCAACCTCTCAGGAAGCCTCCCTGGTCGAACGCAATGCTTCGGAATCTGAAACGCATCCGTGCCAAAGCTCTACGTGCGTACACAAATCGACGATGCCCTATTCTCAAGCGCTTTTTCGCAATATCCAGTAATGAGTACCGCTGTTATAATAAATTGCTCTACAAAGGATATGTGAACCGCATCCAACAAAACTTACGACGAAATCCGAAGGGTTTCTGGACCTTTGTTAATACGAAGAGGACGGAAACGGGTCTTCCGTCTAGGATGGTTTACAATGGTGTAGTAGCGACTACGACAGCGACAAAGTGTTCCCTATTTGCCAGTTACTTCTCGAGTGTCTTCACGACTGATGCACCAACTGCCATCGAGCTCGACAACGCGTCCCGTGATGTTCCCGTTGGTATGGTGGATATGGATGTATTCACCATTTCAGAACAATCGGTTCACTCTGCAATACAAAAAAACGAAATCGTCGTATGCTCCAGGACTAAGTGCTATGCCTTCAGCTGTTCTGAAAAAATGTTCGGATATTTTAGCGATTCCACTGACGCACCTTTTCAATGTGTCACTTCAGCAGCAAATTTTCCCGATGATTGGAAGTGTTCAGTCATGTTTCCGGTACACAAGAAAGGTGACAAAAGCAACATCGAGAACTACCGGGGAATCACTTCGCTGAGAGTCGAGTCAAAAATTTTCGAATCGCTTATCAACGAGGTGCTGTTCTCTGCTAGTAAACATTACATAAGCACTTGTCAGCACGGATTCTTTCCCGGTCGATCGGTGGAAACGAACCTGGTCTCCTTCACATCCTTTTGTACGGAACAAATGTCCAAACAACTGAAGGTGGACACGATCTACACAGATCTTAAGGCTGCTTTTGGCACTGTTAACCATGAGATACTGCTAACGAAGCTTGATAAACTTGGATGCACTGCCCGATTCTGCCGTTGACTTCGATCGTACCTTGTTCGCCGTAAAGTCGTTGTTCAAATTGGTGACAATGAATCTGAGTCCTTTTCCAACCATTCCGGAGTTCCTCAAGGTAGTACGCTTGGTCCGCTACTTTTTTCACTGTTCGTGAATGATGTTGTTTTCGTCTTAGTGCGTGGAGGGAAACTGTTCTTCGCCGACGACTTGAAAATATTTCTAATTATAAGGAAAGAAGCCGATTGCCGTGAGCTACTGTAGCTGTATCTCGTTGATACCTTTATAGTTGGTGTAAAAGAAACATGATGGTTCTTAGTGTTGCCAAATGCTTTGTTATCATTCAACTACAACATTGCTGGTACTCAGCTGCAACGCGTTGATCATGTAAAAGATTTGGGCGTCATCCTTGATGAAAGGCTAACGTACACTCATCACTTCTCAACGATCATTGACAAAGCTAACCGTCTATTAGGTTTTATGTTCAAAATATCCAACGAATTCCGGGACCCTTTGTGCTTCAAAGCGTTGTATTGTTCACTGGTGCGCTCACAGTTGGAATTCGCAAACGTCGTCTGGTGCCCCTACCATGCAATTCGGAGCGAAAGAATTGAAGCTGTCCAGCGCAGATTCATAAGATATGCGTTACGTCAATTGCCTTGGAATGATCCGCTGAACTTGCCACCATACGAAGACCGTTGTCGATTACTAGGACTGCACGCTTTGGAAGATCGTAGACACGCGTCGCAAGCCACCTTCGTATCTAAGCTTCTTCTCGCCGAATATGATGTTCCCGATCTCCTATCACAAATTAACCTCTACACACCAACCCGTGTCCTTCGTCCTCGAACACTGCTGCAGACTGAAATGCGCAACACTGACTACGCTGCCAACAGCCCGATACTAGCAATGGTCCGTCGCTTCAACGATTTTACCGACAACTTCGACTTCGTCATTAGTTCTGGCTCTCTTGCCCTGCGACAATAACGCTCCGGTGCTAGACACAATCAATTCCAACTTACTGAAAATTCTGTCTGAATCAGCGAAAAGACGCTTGTTGAATTAATTCAACAAGCTCTTCGGGACTAGCATTGTCCCTCCTGATTCAAGGAAAGCGTATGATATCGCCATCCCGAAACCAAGAAAAGTAACCGCTGATCACAACTCGTATCGGCCAATTGCGATGCTGTCCTGTATCCCGCAGCTGTCAGAGAAAACGAAACTGTTCCACCTCGACAACTGGTCCAATTGGGTTTTAAATGTTTAAAAATATCGAATTTAAATTAATGGTTAATTCTGTTTTAAGAAATTTGAATTTTTTGACAGCTGAGGAAATTGGCAGCGCCAACAGAACGTAATGTTCCATATCAAATTATCGGACTGAAAAAAAACCTAAACTAACTAAAAGTGAGTTTAAACTGTTTGGATTACAGATAGTCAAAACTTTTCCAAATCATTTCCACATATTTTCATTTTTGCATGTGGGGTTCAAGTCTAATAAGAATGAATTAAATACTTTCAATTGTTTTGATCTCAGCTTGCCACGGAATAGTAGTTTGCATATATCAGAAAAGCATATTTGCACTACTAGATGGATTGAAGCAGGTTTTTATTACTAGGCAATGTTCCTCCAACCACCGTATAAATATTTTGACATTAAGTTTGATTTTTTGTGTTTCAAATTCATCTCTTCAGTAACTAACACCAACTGGGTATCTAGTTAGACGATGTATCTAAACTAGAACCCAAATTAGAAGAGTTAGACACAAAAAACATGTGAACTGTTTGGAATATTTTTGTGTCTAGCTAGTGCTAATTTGGGTTCCAGTTTAGATACATTGTTTAACTAGAACACCCAATAGGTGCTAGTTACTGACGAGATGAATTCGAAACACAAAAAAACCAAACTTTATTTAAGTTAGGTTTTGTGCCCTTCATGGTTTAATCCAATTCTCCCTTTTAGGAATTAATATTGCATATTGCGACGTTATTGCTGAACTGGTATTGCATATACAAAATTATTTGTGATATTGTAATTGCTGCTTTCGCCCACGTATATCAGCAAACTTGCGGAACTCTTTATTGGAAAATATGGATCCTTATTTAGTCACAGTTGTAGCTGATGCCATAAACTTAAAACCTACGAACCTAGTTGCGCGAAAAGGAAAAGACTAACTTTGAATTTTAATGGTGTCAAGAAATTCTTTATACACTTATTGCTTCTACGAAATATAAATTCCGGTATCGTAGGCACCGAGTTGTATATACCATTCCGTTTCGCATTTCGCTTACTTCCCACATGCAATAAGTTTTTCTTTCTTCTCCGCTCGGTTCGCCGTTCAGTCCCTATGCCGTATGGGCTACGCAAGCCGTACCGTTACAGCATTCCTCTTGCGCGTGTCTAACAGGATGGGGGTTATACCCGGAAAGCTTGAATTTCCGACAATTTAATCATTGTCAAAGAGCGTACAGCTGTTTAGAGCCATTGCCACCTCAGTCGCCCGAGTGCTGTTGGGCGCCCATCGGCAACAGTTAATGGTAAAAGTTAAAATAGAGGCGACGCCTTGAACGGAATGAGGAGGAATGTGGGGCGAGGTGGACATGTGCTAAGTAAGTTAGGGCAACGAAACTTGTAATTTCTGAAGCTCAGATCAGTGATCGTAGCAATCGGAAAAAAAATTCAGTGGATTCGCTTTTCCCCAACGTTCCCTAACGACACGAGACAGAACTCCCAAGTTTGAGTGAGTTGAGTGCAGAATAAAAATAATTCATTCAACGCTCATTATCTAATTCCCTTTTACACCAGGGTATTCGAAAGACTGTTTGACTACTAGGGATCTATGCTAACTGTTTGTAATGCAATTTGTTCAACGTTGTTAGGTGTTTCGTTTGATGCTGAAGTCAAACAAAACAATTACAAAGAGGGCTCGATTTCACCCCTCTTCCTAGCAAGTTGACCTATTTTTGCAAATACAAAAAACAAACCCGAAAACTGAATACGAATGGTCAAAAATTCATTTATTTGTTGAGTTTGTGTGAGCCTGTTTATACTTTTTGCACAAACGCAAACGGACCAATGAAATGAGAGTGGAATCAAATGTGCTTCCACCGTTCGTTTTGAAAACAAATGTATGCAAGTAAAATTCATATTTCAAACTCCAACAAAAAGAATCCAAATTAAAAAAAAAACAGATAATATTAACAAGTCAATACACCGTGCAGTTTTTCAACCGACATTTGATTATGCGGTATAAATTTGCATTAATTTACAAAAGATATTTTTAGACTAGTTTTCCCGATGGTAAATTATACCCTTGCCGCAATTACCGGCAAAATTCGTGGAAAATCCACCCAATCGATCCCACATTCGCTTGTGTAGCGAGTAATTTTCTATTCACGATAATTCTGGTGTCAAATTTATTATGCTCGCTCGTACCGACAAGTGAACTCTTTGGGAGTATGTATGTACCATGCACTCCCACCCCTTCGCCCACCACAGGGAACACTATTGATGATCCGAAACCGATTCGCAAAACCGCACCCGGTTGCGCTCATTAAAAATGCATCGAATTTATTGTATCATAAATTCAGCACTCTGTAATTACCATACAGCATGAATCAAATATAGTGCTTATGTAGGTTGTAACATGAGAACCTTTTCAACCGGGCTACTGCCGCTGCTGTTGGATTGTCAGCTGTCAGACCGATGTCGACATTTGTTCAGTGGCTCCCCTCAATCCGAGGGCGGCTCACCTCTTAATCACCGTTCGAAAAACCACCACCACCGCCACCGCCAGCGAACGAACGGACGGGGGTTGATGTAATGAATGTTTAATCGCGAAATCACTGTCCAACCCCGCCCCGTCGGTTGGACGGTCGGTCATCATGTTACGCGAAAGTTTGCTAAAACTGACCTACCGATGAGGACCTGTCATAACAAATGTCGCATTGTTCGATCGGAAATTTAGCCTGCCGTTGTCGGTTGGTCAGGATGGTGGTCGCAATTATCGTGTCCGATGGGTAATAAGCATTTTGGATAATTGCGGACCCTCGTCGCTATCAGACAGAGCCAGTAAAAGTCCGGCTGGGAACCGTTTTAAACCGGGCGGGTAGGTTGATTTGTTCGGGATGATAATGGTGTGTATTGTGAAGCAGCTTGAAATTTTACGCATTAATTCACATTTTATGAAATTAGGAGCACGTGATAAGGAATACTTTTTAAGTAGATTGTTTATGATCCCATTTCAATTCATTTTAAAGTAAATACAGAAGCGTGTGTATCCTACTAAATAACCAAAAAACCGAGTTTTGTCAAATCTTTAGGAAATAGTACTATGACATAATCTACAGTTTACTTTATTTTTGATAAATCTGTGAATTCATTTATACATTATGTCACGCTTTTAGGGAGGGCAGTTTCTCTCTAACAGTTCATTTAAAGAATATACTCCAAGTATACTGTTCACCAAAGCTCAACGCGATGATTTTTTCACGTGCGAGATGAATTCCAAAGCACTTTACCAATTTTTGCGTAGTGCTACCCTTTTCACGTAGCCATGTGTCCAACACCTTAATTTTCACTTCATTTTCAATGCGCGACATTTTGGAAACGAGCAACCTATACCACACACAAATATAAACAAACGAAAGATGACAATCAAACGCACAGTATGCTATGATGAATACATTAAAACCAGTGTAAAGTGAAAAGCGAAAAGTGTAAAGTTAAAGTGTAAAGTGTAAAGTGTAAAGTGTAAAGTGTAAAGTGTAAAGTGTAAAGTGTAAAGTGTAAAGTATAAAGTGTAAAGCGAAAAGTGTAAAGTGTAAAGTGTAAAGTGTAAAGTGTAAAGTGTAAAGTGTAAAGTGTAAAGTGTAAAGTGTAAAGTGTAAAGTGTAAAGTGTAAAGTGTAAAGTGTAAAGTGTAAAGTGTAAAGTGTAAAGTGTAAAGTGTAAAGTGTAAAGTGTAAAGTGAAAAGTGTAAAGTGTAAAGTGTAAAGTGTAAAGTGTAAAGTGTAAAGTGTAAAGCGTAAAGTGGAAAGTGTAAAGTGTAAAGTGTAAAGTGTAAAGTGTAAAGTGTAAAGTGTAAAGCGAAAAGTGTAAAGTGTAAAGTGTAAAGTGTAAAGTGTAAAGTGTAAAGTGTAAAGTGTAAAGTGTAAAGTGTAAAGTGTAAAGTGTAAAGTGTAAAGTGTAAAGTGTAAAGTGTAAAGTGTAAAGTGTAAAGTGTAAAGTGTAAAGTGTAAAGTGTAAAGTGTAAAGTGTAAAGTGTAAAGTGTAAAGTGTAAAGTGTAAAGTGTAAAGTGTAAAGTGTAAAGTGTAAAGTGTAAAGTGTAAAGTGTAAAGTGTAAAGTGTAAAGTGTAAAGTGTAAAGTGTAAAGTGTAAAGTGTAAAGTGTAAAGTGTAAAGTGTAAAGTGTAAAGTGTAAAGTGTAAAGTGTAAAGTGTAAAGTGTAAAGTGTAAAGTGTAAAGTGTAAAGTGTAAAGTGTAAAGCGTAAAGTGGAAAGTGTAAAGTGTAAAGTGTAAAGTGTAAAGTGTAAAGTGTAAAGTGTAAAGTGTAAAGTGTAAAGTGTAAAGCGAAAAGTGTAAAGTGTAAAGTGTAAAGTGTAAAGTGTAAAGTGTAAAGTGTAAAGTGTAAAGTGTAAAGTGTAAAGTGGAAAGTGGAAAGTGTAAAGTGTAAAGTGTAAAGTGTAAAGTGTAAAGTGTAAAGTGTAAAGTGTAAAGTGTAAAGCGAAAAGTGTAAAGTGTAAAGTGTAAAGTGTAAAGTGTAAAGTGTAAAGTGTAAAGTGTAAAGTGTAAAGTGTAAAGTGTAAAGTGTAAAGTGTAAAGTGTAAAGTGTAAAGTGTAAAGTGTAAAGTGTAAAGTGTAAAGTGTAAAGTGTAAAGTGTAAAGTGTAAAGTGTAAAGTGTAAAGTGTAAAGTGTAAAGTGTAAAGTGTAAAGTGTAAAGTGTAAAGTGTAAAGTGTAAAGTGTAAAGTGTAAAGTGTAAAGTGTAAAGTGTAAAGTGTAAAGTGTAAAGTGTAAAGTGTAAAGTGTAAAGTGTAAAGTGTAAAGTGTAAAGTGTAAAGTGTAAAGTGTAAAGTGTAAAGTGTAAAGTGTAAAGTGTAAAGTGTAAAGTGTAAAGTGTAAAGTGTAAAGTGTAAAGTGTAAAGTGTAAAGTGTAAAGTGTAAAGTGTAAAGTGTAAAGTGTAAAGTGTAAAGTGTAAAGTGTAAAGTGTAAAGTGTAAAGTGTAAAGTGTAAAGTGTAAAGTGTAAAGTGTAAAGTGTAAAGTGTAAAGTGTAAAGTGTAAAGTGTAAAGTGTAAAGTGTAAAGTGTAAAGTGTAAAGTGTAAAGTGTAAAGTGTAAAGTGTAAAGTGTAAAGTGTAAAGTGTAAAGTGTAAAGTGTAAAGTGTAAAGTGTAAAGTGTAAAGTGTAAAGTGTAAAGTGTAAAGTGTAAAGTGTAAAGTGTAAAGTGTAAAGTGTAAAGTGTAAAGTGTAAAGTGTAAAGTGTAAAGTGTAAAGTGTAAAGTGTAAAGTGTAAAGTGTAAAGTGTAAAGTGTAAAGTGTAAAGTGTAAAGTGTAAAGTGTAAAGTGTAAAGTGTAAAGTGTAAAGTGTAAAGTGTAAAGTGTAAAGTGTAAAGTGTAAAGTGTAAAGTGTAAAGTGTAAAGTGTAAAGTGTAAAGTGTAAAGTGTAAAGTGTAAAGTCTAAAATCTAAAGTCTAAAGTCTAAAGTCTAAAGTCTAAAGTCTAAAGTCTAAAGTCAAAAGTCAAAAGTCAAAAGTCAAAAGTCAAAAGTCAAAAGTCAAAAGTCAAAAGTCAAAAGTCAAAAGTCAAAAGTCAAAAGTCAAAAGTCAAAAGTCAAAAGTCAAAAGTCAAAAGTCAAAAGTCAAAAATCACAAATCACAAGTCACAAGTCAAAAATCAACAATATGAAATCAAAAGTACAATGCGCAAAGTACAACGTATAAAAAACAACGTACAAAGTACAAAGTACAAAGTACAAGTACAAAGTACAAAGTACAAAGTACAAAGTACAAAGTACAAAGTACAAAGTACAAAGTACAAAGTACAAAGTACAAAGTACAAAGTACAAAGTACAAAGTACAAAGTACAAAGTACAAAGTACAAAGTACAAAGTACAAAGTACAAAGTACAAAGTACAAAGTACAAAGTACAAAGTACAAAGTACAAAGTACAAAGTACAAAGTACAAAGTACAAAGTACAAAGTACAAAGTACAAAGTACAAAGTACAAAGTACAAAGTACAAAGTACAAAGTACAAAGTACAAAGTACAAAGTACAAAGTACAAAGTACAAAGTACAAAGTACAAAGTACAAAGTACAAAGTACAAAGTACAAAGTACAAAGTACAAAGTACAAAGTACAAAGTACAAAGTACAAAGTACAAAGTACAAAGTACAAAGTACAAAGTACAAAGTACAAAGTACAAAGTACAAAGTACAAAGTACAAAGTACAAAGTACAAAGTACAAAGTACAAAGTACAAAGTACAAA
This sequence comes from Topomyia yanbarensis, assembly GCF_030247195.1. Lineage (NCBI taxonomy): Eukaryota > Metazoa > Arthropoda > Insecta > Diptera > Culicidae > Topomyia > Topomyia yanbarensis. Next base: position 27,299,064 of record NC_080672.1, read on the forward strand.
GTACAAAGTACAAAGTACAAAGTACAAAGTACAAAGTACAAAGTACAAAGTACAAAGTACAAAGTACAAAGTACAAAGTACAAAGTACAAAGTACAAAGTACAAAGTACAAAGTACAAAGTACAAAGTACAAAGTACAAAGTACAAAGTACAAAGTACAAAGTACAAAGTACAAAGTACAAAGTACAAAGTACAAAGTACAAAGTACAAAGTACAAAGTACAAAGTACAAAGTACAAAGTACAAAGTACAAAGTACAAAGTACAAAGTACAAAGTACAAAGTACAAAGTACAAAGTACAAAGTACAAAGTACAAAGTACAAAGTACAAAGTACAAAGTACAAAGTACAAAGTACAAAGTACAAAGTACAAAGTACAAAGTACAAAGTACAAAGTACAAAGTACAAAGTACAAAGTACAAAGTACAAAGTACAAAGTACAAAGTACAAAGTACAAAGTACAAAGTACAAAGTACAAAGTACAAAGTACAAAGTACAAAGTACAAAGTACAAAGTACAAAGTACAAAGTACAAAGTACAAAGTACAAAGTACAAAGTACAAAGTACAAAGTACAAAGTACAAAGTACAAAGTACAAAGTACAAAGTACAAAGTACAAAGTACAAAGTACAAAGTACAAAGTACAAAGTACAAAGTACAAAGTACAAAGTACAAAGTACAAAGTACAAAGTACAAAGTACAAAGTACAAAGTACAAAGTACAAAGTACAAAGTACAAAGTACAAAGTACAAAGTACAAAGTACAAAGTACAAAGTACAAAGTACAAAGTACAAAGTACAAAGTACAAAGTACAAAGTACAAAGTACAAAGTACAAAGTACAAAGTACAAAGTACAAAGTGAAAAGTGGAAAGTGGAAAGTGGAAAGTAGAAAGTAGAAAGTAGAAAGATGAAAGTTGAAAAAACGAAGCAATAAAGGAAAGAAGGAACAAAGGAACATAGGAACAAAAGAACAAAGGAACAAAGGAACAAACAAAGGAACAAACAAAGGAACAAAGGAACAAAGCAACAAAGCAACAAAGGAACAAAGGAACAAAGGAACAAAGGAACAAAGGAACAAAGCAACAAAGCAACAAAGCAACAAAGCAACAAAGCAACAAAGCAACAAAGGAACAAAGGAACAAAGGAACAAAGGAACAAAGGAACAAAGGAACAAAGGAACAAAGGAACAAAGGAACAAAGGAACAAAGGAACAAAGGAACAAAGGAAAAAAGGAACAAAGGAACAAAGGAACAAAGGAACAAAGGAACAAAGGAACAAAGGAACAAAGGAACAAAGGAACAAAGGAACAAAGGAACAAAGGAACAAAGGAACAAAGGAACAAAGGAACAAAGGAACAAAGGAACAAAGGAACAAAGGAACAAAGGAACAAAGGAACAAAGGAACAAAGGAACAAAGGAACAAAGGAACAAAGGAACAAAGGAACAAAGGAACAAAGGAACAAAGGAACAAAGGAACAAAGGAACAAAGGAACAAAGGAACAAAGGAACAAAGGAACAAAGGAACAAAGGAACAAAGGAACAAAGGAACAAAGGAACAAAGGAACATAGGAACAAAGGAACAAAGGAACAAAGGAACAAAGGAACAAAGGAACAAAGGAACAAAGGAACAAAGGAACAAAGGAACAAAGGAACAAAGGAACAAAGGAACAAAGGAACAAAGGAACAAAGGAACAAAGGAACAAAGGAACAAAGGAACAAAGGAACAAAGGAACAAAGGAACAAAGGAACAAAGGAACAAAGGAACAAAGGAACAAAGGAACAAAGGAACAAAGGAACAAAGGAACAAAGGAACAAAGGAGCAAAGGAACAAAGGAACAAAGGAACAAAGGAACAAAGGAACAAAGGAACAAAGGAACAAAGGAACAAAGGAACAAAGGAACAAAGGAACAAAGGAACAAAGGAACAAAGGAACAAAGGAACAAAGGAACAAAGGAACAAAGGAACAAAGGAACAAAGGAACAAAGGAACAAAGGAACAAAGGAACAAAGGAACAAAGGAACAAAGGAACAAAGAAACAAAGGAACAAAGGAACAAAGGAACAAAGGAACAAAGGAACAAAGGAACAAAGGAACAAAGGAACAAAGGAACAAAGGAACAAAGGAACAAAGGAACAAAGGAACAAAGGAACAAAGGAACAAAGGAACAAAGGAACAAAGGAACAAAGGAACAAAGGAACAAAGGAACAAAGGAACAAAGGAACAAAGGAACAAAGGAACAAAGGAACAAAGGAACAAAGGAACAAAGGAACAAAGGAACAAAGGAACAAAGAAACAAAGGAACAAAGGAACAAAGGAACAAAGGAACAAAGGAACAAAGGAACAAAGGAACAAAGGAGCAAAGGAACAAAGGAACAAAGGAACAAAGGAACAAAGGAACAAAGGAACAAAGGAACAAAGGAACAAAGGAACAAAGGAACAAAGGAACAAAGGAACAAAGGAACAAAGAAACAAAGAAACAAAGGAACGAAGGAACAAAGCAACAAAGGAACAAAGGAACAAAGGAACAAAGGAACAAAGGAACAAAGGAACAAAGGAACAAAGGAACAAAGGAACAAAGGAACAAAGGAACAAAGGAACAAAGGAACAAAGGAACAAAGCAACAAAGCAACAAAGGAACAAAGGAACAAAGGAACAAAGGAACAAAGGAACAAAGGAACAAAGGAACAAAGGAACAAAGGAACAAAGGAACAAAGGAACAAAGGAACAAAGGAACAAAGGAACAAAGGAACAAAGGAAAAAAGGAACAAAGGAACAAAGGAACAAAGGAACAAAGGAACAAAGGAACAAAGGAACAAAGCAACAAAGCAACAAAGGAACAAAGGAACAAAGGAACAAAGGAACAAAGCAACAAAGGAACAAAGGAACAAAGGAACAAAGGAACAAAGGAACAAAGGAACAAAGGAACAAAGGAACAAAGGAACAAAGGAACAAAGGAACAAAGGAACAAAGGAACAAAGGAACAAAGGAACAAAGGAACAAAGGAACAAAGGAACAAAGGAACAAAGGAACAAAGGAAAAAAGGAACAAAGGAACAAAGGAACAAAGGAACAAAGGAACAAAGGAACAAAGGAACAAAGGAACAAAGGAACAAAGGAACAAAGGAACAAAGGAACAAAGGAACAAAGGAACAAAGGAACAAAGGAACAAAGGAACAAAGGAACAAAGGAACAAAGGAACAAAGGAACAAAGGAACAAAGGAACAAAGGAACAAAGGAACAAAGGAACAAAGGAACAAAGGAACAAAGGAACAAAGGAACAAAGGAACAAAGGAACAAAGGAACAAAGGAACAAAGGAACAAAGGAACAAAGGAACAAAGGAACAAAGAAACAAAGGAACAAAGGAACAAAGGAACAAAGGAACAAAGGAACAAAGGAACAAAGGAACAAAGGAACAAAGGAACAAAGGAACAAAGGAAAAAAGGAAAAAAGGAACAAAGGAACAAAGGAACAAAGGAACAAAGAAACAAAGAAACAAAGGAACGAAGGAACAAAGGAACAAAGCAACAAAGGAACAAAGGAACAAAGGAACCAAGGGACAAAGGAACAAATGAACAGAGGAACAAAGAAACATAGGAACAAAGGAACAAAGGAGCAAAGGAACAAAGGAACAAAGGAACAAAGGAACAAAGGAACAAAGGAACAAAGGAACAAAGGAACAAAGGAACAAAAGAACAAAGGAACAAAGGATCAAATGAACAAATGCACAAATGAACGAAGGAACGTAGGAACGAAGGAATGAAGGAACGAAGGAACGTTGGAGCGAAAGAACGAAGGAACGAAGGAATAAAGGAGCAAAGCAACAAAGGAACAAAGCAACAACTGAACAAATGCACAAATGAACGAAGGAACTAAGGAACGAAGGAACGAAGGAACTAAGGAACGAAGGAATGAATAGGATTGGAAACTAGCAACCTTTTTAAATTAATTGATAGAGCGCTGGCGTCAATGCATGAAGGCAAATGTCCTTTACAAGTGATCTGTCAAAAATGTGAGGTTAATTGAAACGGTAAAAAACCAAATTTTATTTGATGCTAGCAATTCCGAAAACAATAACCAACAACAGATGACTACCGACGTCAAGTATTTATTACCGATCGGTTGAACATGAGACCGCTTATCACCCGCTATAATAAAGTGCCACCGAAGCGGAAAATTCCGATCGCTCATACAATGTGATATAACGACAAAAGTAACGTTCGATGGCACGGGCTATGAAAAACTAGCACCAGATCCGTATATTTTCCACCCGTGTAGGTAGGTGTTAAAATTTAATACACTCCCGGGGAACACATTTTCCCAAGTGCAATAACCGAACAGTGTGACAGTAAACGAAATTGATTCCCGATAGGAGACCACACTAAAACATAACCGTGCCAATATTTCCCGCTCATATCGCCTTCTGATGAAAAATGTGATAGCAATATGCAAAATTGCACCATTTCCTCTTCCTCCCGTTCAGGTTCGGTGGTGCGCCGAAAGGAACACACAGGATGCACGTGCTCGAGATAGTGACACCGGAATGCCACAGGTGGGGTGTTGTTTGTCCTCGTGCACTCCCGGAGACGCAGAACCATAAGATGCAGGTTGCTGAAATGCTACAAAGCATGCAGTAAGTGTCACTGGAGCATCAATTTTCATTCGAGACGAGGATGTGGGACGTGCACGTGACCAGGGTTGAACCATCTGGGAAATGTCTCATTATTTCTGATGGTGGTAAAACTAACCTCAAAACTAGGTACCCAAGTCGTTTCAAGATGGCCTTTTATTTTTAGGAGAACTTTTAGAATTCTGGGAAACTTTTAACACTCTCGAAAGCCTGAACTGCATCATGAAGTCACATTTGGACGACTTTCGTCTTTCATCTTGCAAGTGCACCTTATTGTCCCCTCTCCATGCAAACAGCGAAAAGGGCATCCAGCGAAGTAGATGCTAGCTACTATCTATGTTCTCTTCCTGGAACCACTTGAGCGCTGGAGAATGTCGTTTTTCTTTTTCAAGTCCTGTTAGGTTGAATGGGCAGCACGGAATGGAATTGCGATGCAAATATTACTTCACATAAAACCGACAAAGTACGAGCAGAAGAGGAAGAAGCACAATAAAAATAATGATTATGATGATGATGATGATGACGTTGACGAAGTAGGATTTTCAAGGACCCTAGAGAGCTGCTTCCTTTTTTTTCGCACGAGATGCTTCCGCCATTCTGCAGTGTTGAAGTTATTAGTAAATTGTTTCTACACTTTTCGCGTGGTTCCATTTCACTGCGTTGTGAATTCCGAGTTGATATACAGATCCGGCAGTAACAGGCGGCGGAGGAATTTGGGACCGGACTTTAAGCAGCGAGTCGCCCGTTGTGCTTGTGTTTTCAGGAAACTTTTCAAACCAGTCGCGTTGCTAGGGACTACGCATTATGCTGCCAGCAGAAATTTGTAAATCATGGCTTGCTTCGTGGGATGTTTTGACATATTCCACTAGGGACTTAATTGCAGCTATCAAATATATTTTAAATGCCTAGAAGAATGTTAAGCAACAACAGAAAAAGTATTGTTTCGGCAAAAAATACTCACGACCTTGTAAATACTCTATAATCAATAGAAAAATGAACACTGCAATGTAGGTACAAAAGATAAACTAATGCCAACAATGTTAACCCCCCTACCCGGAAAAACCCTCCTTCCCATCGCCACTGAAACCGCGAGAAGCAACATGCTTAATATGAAGTGCACATAAAAATGCCCAACACAGAAAAAAAAGAAGCGGCGCATTTTCCCCGAAGGGAAATGGAATGAAATTATGTTTCCCACCACCATTAAGAAGCAACTCCCATCGCAGAATTCGTGTCGAGCATCAGCGTCAGAGCATAGAACGCAGCTCGACCACAGAACTGTGAAGTTGTTTGTAAATGCTCTTTTCATTTCATTTCATTTTCTTCCACGAGTCCCACCAAGTCCCCCTTCGGGTCCAATCCAAGCAACCTCTCGATCTCTCGAGTTTGGCGAAGCAGTTTGACGGGTAACACATTTTTCTTGTAACCATGGAATCGGACGTGGATTCGGGGAGTGGACGATGCTGGTGGGGTTCGCACTCCCCGCCGACATTTCGACATAACTTCAACGATCCGGTCGTGAATGGAATGTTGGCACCTTGTAAGGAATTTCTCCCCGGTTTACCCGGTGCATCCACGACGCTTTTACGACCTGTGGATTGGGGTTGGAACACATTTTTACTTCGGCGGAGAATGATTGTTGTGGATTACAGCGGCGGAATTGGGAAGAGTCTGTTTTCGGCGATAAAGTAATGAGATTAGAAATTCTTATGGAATTTAA